>NC_134043.1:27074125-27336625 GCF_965140245.1 Athene noctua | reverse complement strand
TGTCACTATAGGCCCTGGCAAAAAGTCTCTCTATCTTTCTTATAAGTTGCCTTTACATATTGAAAGGCTGCAGTAAGGTCTCCCTGGAGTCTTCTCTTCTTCAGGCTGAACAACCCCAACTCTCTCAGCTTCTCTCCATAGGAGAAGTGTTCCAGCCCTCTGACCATTTCTGTGACCTTCTCTGGACCTGCTCTAACAGGTCCATGGCTGTCTTGTGCTGGGGACCGTGGAGCTGGGTGCAGTACCCCAGGTGGGGTCTCAGAAGAGCAGAGTAGAGGGGGAGCATCACCTCTCTTGATCTGCTGGCCATGCTTTTTACCTTGCTTCCACTCTGGTTTGTGATCTTAGTATAGGATACCCCACCATGGACATACCCCCTTCCTTCCGAGCCACTACCTAGGGGGTGGGGATCTGGGGTTCTGTTGCCCAGCCGTGTGGGAAGCTAGATGGTCTGTGCTGGTGTGCAACTCAACAGTGCATCCTTTCTGCGCAGGAGTCCTCGTGTTTAAGGGGGCTCCCTCCTGCTGCCAGCGTGCTCCCTGGGCTCCCATGGCTGTGACTATAACCCGCTCAGTAGGGCCTGAGCAACTCTCCGGTTTGGTAAGGTCCACACAGAGCCCTGCTCAGCCAGGAGAGATGTGCCAGGGAGCTGGGTTCAAGGATGGTATTTGCCCCATGTCTGGAGAGCAGAGGGAGAAGATCCTCCATCCTCAGGAAAACTTTCCATGTTATTCGAGCTAATGCTTCCCTGCCTCGAGAGATACTCTGCGCTTGAGGCTGCTCTGCAGAGGGCAATGTCTCTGGGAGGACACATGGAGAGGAGGAGCTGGAGGAGATAGAGGAGGGATGGAGCCATGCAAACTGCTCTCATAGGGCTGGCAGGGGCTGCTGCACAGCTTTACTCGTGAGGGCTTGTCTACACCTTGCTGCTCCTGCTGTTGCTGGATGTGCATAGTGCCAGCTTCCCTCCTGCACCAGTCTGTTCTGTGGTGACTGTTGGGGATGGTGCTCTAAGCCCCGAAATAACAATCCTAGTGAGTGTGCTGTGTCTCTTCCAGACTCTGATAGTTTACCAAGAAAAGGATTAATTCTGGCATTTCAGGATAGAGTTCAAAGAGCTGAAGGAGACATCTGGAATTAAGGATCAGATGTATATCAGCAGCCCAGAGGTATGGGATTAATAAAGCATTTTAACGATCTTCTAGTGTATCTGATGACATTTGAGAAAGCGTTGGAGATTAATCCTTTCCAAGAGTGTCCTACACATATCTCTGGCTTTGTATGCAGCCTGGAGGCAGCATATTCTGCAATAAATGGGGGGACTAGTGCTGGGGTCCACCTCACCCCATCACTTCATCTCTTCTCTGCCATCTCTGGACTGCTCTCACCAGCTCTTCTGTCCTCCAGCCACATTCCTCATCTGTTGGGTACCAGTGTGTGTGGAGCAGCGGTGGTGCTGCCCTCTGGGAAGATGCGCCCTGTTCTGATGAGAGCTGGTGCTCAGAGGAAGCACTGATGGGTGGGAGGTGGTGGAGAAGAAACCTGCAACGGTGTTGGCTGGTACCAATTCCCCCTGAATATTAGTGAGTGGGAGAATGTCCCTGATTTTGTGGATGGAGGAAGGTATGTGGTAGCAGCACATGTGTGGTTTTTGGCTTTTAATGTGGGATTTGATTAGCCTAGAGAGCTTGTTGCCAAATATATCATTAAAGCAAGGAGCTGAATGGGATGAGAAAATGGTTTGGACATTTGTACAGCTAACGGGGGCTTCCGGTGTTGCCTTAATGTGGGTTTGCAGCCACTGGGAGAAACATGAGAGCAGAGGCTGCTGGTGGGGGGAGAGCTGGAGTGGGCTTGAGGGCAAAAATGAGTCGTGTTGGGTGGGAGCGAGCAGAGAGCAGAGAGGGAAGGATGCAGTGGGGGGGAACCAGCAGAACCTGGGAAATTCATGGCTGATACAGTCTGGGTGCTGTTCATGCAGATTTGGATAATGCAGAGTTGCTCAGACACTTGTGAGGCTGTCTCCTGTGCTTGGAAAGCTTGGCTCTGCTATTAATGAGTGAGAAGCCTTCATTAAAGAGAAAGCCATTGGGTATCTTGTTGTGATGTTGCAGCCTGATGTCCCACATCCCTCCCAGTCACCGGGAGCAGGGTAGCCTGTGGGATGGGTGGCAGCTTGGCAGCACAGCTGGTAGGTTGCCTCGGCGGTGCTGGACGTGTTTGCCAGCTCTGCCCACATAATTGTATGTCTCGGCGTCATTCAGTGTGTTTTCTGTTTCTCATCTCTATTTCCTTCTCTGCCAGCATGTGCGAGAGTGAACTGCAGGCCAAAAAACCTCAATGGCCTTGAGGCATGAACGCAGTTAATAAACCCTTTGGGGGTGAAGGGCTGGTTCCTGCAAGGCAAAGGTGGGGTGGCTTTTGCCTCCCAGCATGTGCTGGGGGCTGGCAGGAGGAGCAGGAACCCCCCACCCCAGGCTGTGGGATGGGGCTGCTCCAGGGACTTGCTGTGCTCCTGGCTCTGACCGGCAGCGCTGTTTGGCAGGAGCATCCCCAGCTTTGGGGGCTTTCTCAATAAGCAACATCTGGTCCGGAACATCCCGTGTCTGCTGGTTTTCAGTTGAAAAGGTTGCTTTTGTGGAATTTTTATTGCTTGTTTTGGCATCGCCTCCCAACCCTTTTCTAAGATGGAAACCGGTCATTAGTGGATTTTATTGTATTTTTATTTTATTCCCCAGCTCGATCTGCTGGTTTCCTCCTCCTCGGGGGACTGGAAGATCTAGCTGTTCCTCTGACCCTGTCCCCAGGTTGTGAGAGGCTGCTCAAACAGCTTGGGGTGGGAATAGCATCCAGGGCACCTGGAATTGCAGCTCACCAGCCCAGCATCACCATCCCTGTGCTCTTCCCACCATCACCACTGGCAAAAATCTATGACAGCCCAGCAGCCCTTGAAGCTATCTCTGATTTTATAATTCATAAGTAAGCCACCTGCTTTTCCTCCAGTAAACACTGTAGACAAACAAATTTATTCTTTTCCACCCTCCTTGTTAGTCTGTAACTTAGTTGAGTTGGAGATTGTTGACTTTTGGATTAACAGCACCTTTTTGATAACCACAGATAAGCTGATGGTGCTCACTGGCTGCATGCATGCTGTGGATGGTGTCCTTGGTCCCGTCCACTCCCTCCAGCCCAGTGGCATTTCCAGTCGAGGTGTGTCTTCCAGGGAGGCAAGTCAAGGAGGTCCATGTTTGATGGGTGCACAAGGCTTCAGCCTCACTCCTGATGGTGGGTCCCAGGCCAATACTGCAGCTGGTGATGCCAGATCAGGGGCTCTGTGTTTGTTCTGGTGGCAATAGGCTGTAATTTATTAAACAGGTGGCGATGAGGGATGGGGAAAGGCAAGGGGTTGCTGGAAGCCAAGGGGCCTGTGCCTCTGGTGAGATGGGTGATGCTGGGGTGTTGCATGCTCTGCTGTGCCATCCAGAAGCAGGATTAGCAGGATCCTCAGGGAAGGGGGAATGTGGACACCTCTCCTAAGCATCTGTGGGTTGGAAGGATGATGCATGCAAGTCAGAGTAGCAAGGCACCCACCAGTGTGTTAGGGTGAAGGTGAAACAACATCTTATCTTGCTTTAAAGCAGATCCCCAGGGTGGGAAGGCATCTTTTTGGCTTGGTCCTTCCCCTCTGCCCCCAAAATGCTCTCCAGAGGGTCCAAGACCCTCATTTTGGGGAAGCTCCAGCCCTTTCTGGTGTGTATGGAGACCCTGCGCTCAGCCTCAGTGGTGAGCATTCATGTGGCCAAACTGGTCTGGTGTGGTGGTCACTCCTGAGGTTCCTCACCAAACCCCAGCACGGGGTCATCCCTGCTCCCTTCTGGGATCACCCCTTAGGACTTCTGCCCCACTCCCAACTTGTTCCCAGGAATGGGGTGACCATAGCAACTGTCCCTCCCTCCCTTTGGGCAGGGGTCTGTTTTGCAGCAAGGGGACAGACTTGCCCAGACCCAGGACCTGTGGGTGACATGGAGCCCCAGGACAACTCACGTTACACTCTCACTGAGGGTACCCCAGCTGTGTTCTGAAACAGGAGAAGCGCTTGTACTGCCCATGTGCCAGGACTGTAAGCCTTCAATACAGTGTTCATTAGTGTGTCGTGATTAGTAACTGCTTGCCTCGCTCACCAGATGAATTCACACTCTGCTGTTGAGTGCTGGGTCATTTGCCCTGAGGAGGGGATGGGTGCTCTCAGAGCCAGGAGGCCTCATGTCTTTTAAGGAGATTATGTCCCACTGCATCATGAAGTGGGGTTTCCCTTCCAAGCCCCGGCATGGAGTGCATGGCATGGCTTGGCCCTCCTGGGAGATGCCAGCACCAACGAGTCTGCTGGAGAGGCTTGATCCAGCACAGGCACAGACCCGATAGCTCAGCCTCCCGCAGCCTTATTGAGGGAGATGGACCCTTTCCAAGAATGTCCTGTGCAGCCTCTATGCAACCTGGAGGCATCATCTTCTGTGATGAATGGAGGACCAGTGCTGGGCTCTGCTTCACCCCATCACTCCATCTCTTCTTTGCCATCTGTGAGGTGCTCTCACTGACTCTCCTGTCCTCCAGCCATGTTCCCCATCTCCTGGGTACCAATGTGCATGGCGCAACAGTACAGCTGCCCTCCAGGAAGATGTGCCTAGTCTTGCTGAGAGCCAGTGCTCAGAGGAAGCACTGATGGGTGGGAGATGGCATAGAAGAGATCTGCAATGATTTTGGCTAGTACCAAATCCCACTGAATATCAGGGAGTGGGAGAAAGTCCCCGAGTTTGTGGATGAAGAAGTTGTGTGGCAACAGCATGTGTGAGTTTTTGGCTTTTAATCTAGGACTTGATTAACTAGTTATTTCTGCAGCTCCTTTGGGGGCCTCTGTGCCTTGGGCTTCCTGTTAAATCTCTGTGTGGGGACAGGGCAGGCCCCCAAGGACCCCCAAGGACATCCTTGGGGTATGGGGAAGCCTCAGCTGGCTCCTTAGGAGCATGTGCCACAGCCCCACAGTGTGCCTGGAAAGCAGTGGTCACAGGGCCACTCCTGGCAGAAGGGCAAACAGTCCCTGTGCATCCCCATCCTGTGACTGCACTCAGCCTGGCATCTTGCCTGCCAAAGCTGCTGCAGGCCAGGGTGGGGATTTGCTCTCTGGATGGCATCTTGCAGCGACAACTTGCATCACACAATGCCTCTGGGGTAGGGGACAGTGGCACCATCAGGGTGAGCTGCTGTCCTCTGGGTGACCTGTCCCAGATTTCCTCAGGGTGGGTAGCAAAAGGGAAAGCTGTGGGGGTTTTAGCATCAGGAAGAGAAAAGATGCTTGTAGGGAGGATTCTAACCACTTCCCACCAGGTAACCAGGGCACTATCTGATAAAAACACGTGGGTCTTTATTTCAACAAGCCATTGGGTCTTCTTGGTGGGGAGGTGGAAATGTCAGGCCATGAAGGTGAAGGGTGTAGAGGAATCCTGGCATTCCCTCTGTGTGTGATACCCAGTGGGCTGGGCTGGCCTCTCCATCAGGTTACTCAGCAAGGCAGGAGGTGGAAGACATTTGGTGTGTGACATACTCTACGGCCACTCAGTGGCTTGAGCAAGGTTGCCACTCACCAAGGTCAGTGTTTGATCTCGCAGGGACTCCCCAGGGCTGGGCAGGAGATTTGTGGTAGCTGTAGTGTGGTCCCTTCCCAGCAGAGATACAGGAGGGTGGTGGTCCTTGTTCCCTCTGGGTCTGATCCAGCATTGGAGCTCAGGGGCAGAGTTACTCATCACTGCCAGACTGCCCCAACAGCACCCAAGGGGACAGGTCTCCTCATGGCATCCTGCACGTTTGGGATGGCACCCTGGGTCCAGCCAGCCACTGGCTTCTGCTGACACTGGTGGCTCCTTCCATACCTTCTTCTTTTTGGGCTCAGCTGAAAGAGTTAACGAAACCATTTGAGAGGGGCCCCCAGAGGCAACTGCTGTTGGTAATAATCTTCTTTCGGCTCTTTTTTCTTTTCTCCTGCTAATTGCGGAGTTGACATCGTCCCCTCTCATGAAAGACTCTTTTGTCAACTGGGTTGCTGGGCAAAGCACTGCTTGGCAGCAGGTTGCAAGGCCTGGGTCCGTCTCCTGCACATCCCTCTCCAGCAGCAGGTAGTGAAATGGGTCTTTCAGGGACAGTGATGTCCCTCCCTCCCTGGCTCATATCTACAAAAAAAAAAAAAAAACCAAACAAACAACTACAAAAAGCACTTCTTTTAGCCAACGGCGCCCAATTTTTGCCCTGGTTCCACCTCGCAAGTGGAGGGAAAGGTCATCCAGTCTAGACGCTAATCCGTCAAGTTGTATTTCTTTGCCCACGGGTGTCCTAGCAACAGGATTAATGCAGCGGTGTAAGGCAGACGTTGGCTGTGTCCCACTCCATCCCGGGCTGGTGGTCCGGATGCGTGCCGCTCCGCATGGCTGGGCAGGGGGGAGATGTGGGCTGGGCTCCGGGCACAGCCCCGGACTCTCTCCCTGTGCCTGCCCCAGGCTCTGCTGACAGCTCCTGGTGGTTAGCTTTGGTCCAGCAGCAGGGAAATGTGGGAGACGGTGATAAAACAGGCTTATGGATGTTTTGGCTGGCCCACATCCATCCAGCGATGGGTAGGTAGGTGGTGAAGCTTCTCTGTCCCCAGGCCGACACCAAGCCTGGTTTGGGAGCTTGCTGGTGTGGGATGCTCCATGGCCAGGTACAGCCAGCTTCATTGCACCAGCTCCACCGTGACCACGCTGGGACCTGGGGACAGCCCCGGTCACTGTAAATCCGTCACAGTGGAAACGGGTCTCTCAGTGCCTCCCCTGCATCCCAGTGTTTGGGGCTTCCAGTACATCCCCAATGCTTTGGCTGTGAGAACAGTCACTGTGCAGAGGTTGCTGTTAAGCTGCTGGCATCCCTCTGGCCTTGGGGTGCTGCTGATGTGGTTTGGACTGATGAACTGCAGTTGCATGAACACCAGTAAAAGCCCATTTTCTTGGGTTGGGAATAAAAATGTTTCCCATTTCTTCCGTTTTGCTGTTTAATCCTTTTATGGCACTGTTGCTGTTCAACCTCTTGATGACACTGGTGCAGTTGGTGTCAGCACTTGACACCCAGACACACCCCGGTGGGCACTGGTAGGGTGTTGGTGGGCACTGTGCAGCCAGAGCCAGCAGCCGGAGCCCCCCGCATACGTGGCCTGAAGGCGTGGGGCAGCTGCCCACCGATAACATTGTTCTATTTTAATCTGTTAAGCCCTTCCTCTGCTTTCGTCGTGGCCCCTTGCAGGCTTTCTCTTGCCCTCCTTTCCTTGCAGAGGGGCCAGTGATCATTTCCCTCACAAGCCGTGCAAGCCTTTGTCCCTTCCTTGCTATTCCCCCCATCCTGTTCTGCTGCAATATCCCCAAAAAGGGTGGTTCAATGCAACAAAAAGTGGTTTAAAGAACAAATCTGGGTTTATTCTTTGCCCTGCAGCTGTGTCACCACTCTGGCCAAGCAAGTGATGGAGCCAGGTACTGACACAACCCTAGTAGCTCCTCCAAGCTTCAGCATCCTTAAAAGTGGGGTGCTGGTCCTGCGGCGGGGCTCACCCCTGGAGGCACTGGAGCCTCCATGCCCTGGCTACTGGCTTTCCCTCCTGCAAGTGGCCACACGCTTCAATTAGGCAAGAGGCTGGCGGGGCTCCAGGATTGAGAGAAGGGGGGGTTGTTCCCCACAAAACCCGGCCAGTGCTGCAGGGACAGGCTGGAGCTTGCCTGGAGTCCCATAGCATAGCTCCTCCAGCGTACGTGTTTTTTTTTTTTCTGCAGCTGGGATGGGTTAAGTGGGGTTTTAGAAGCAGTTTCTTTTCTCTTGGGTGCTTAAAACAACAAGAACTAAAAACCACCCCAGCGAAACAGGCCAGTGACTCTGCAAGGAAGGAAAGATACTGCTCTGCTGATTTATGGGGCTTTTTTTATCTTTATAGGTCACTGCTAGCATTTGTGGAATTGGCCTTGCTGCAGGAAAAACTGGTTTCCAGCTTTCCCGTTAGGAAGAAACTTCTGTGATCGTGTAATTAAAATGCAGGAGAAAAAAAAAAAATCCCAGGGCAGCTGGTTGTGGTGCTCACAGCCGGGTCCTTGGGCGGCTGTGTGTGTCCTCTGCCTTGCTCTGTCCTTGGCTGTGCTGCCTGCAGACTGTGACAGAAAAAAAGTCTTTTTTTTTTTTCTCCTTTTTCTGGTCTTTCTGGCTCATGCACCAGCCTGGGGGAAAAAAAAAAAAATCTACATTTTGACCATGGGAGTGTTTTAATCCATCTTGAGGCAGTTTCCAGTACTTTTTTATCACCTTATCTGAGCTGGTGCTGGTACCAGGCTGGACTCCTGATGCGCTGGGAAGGTTGGGACCGTGACTCCCCCATCCCATAAATGAGGAGTCATGGGTCCAACTCTTATCCCCATTACAGCCCCCTTGCAGCAGGCAGCAGGGCAGCATCTACCTGCAGGGGTTCATCCCGGGGGCCCAGTGTCCCAAGGGATGCCTGAACTTTTTAGGTGGGAAGGAAAAACCTTGCCTCCATGTTTTTGATTATTTTTTTGGATTTTTTTTTCAGTTTCCTCTTTGCTGCCAGGCTGAGAAAGGATGCACCATGCAGACTTAGATATCTAGGGTGGTGATGCTCACTCAGGATGGAGGGAAAGACCCCCTGCTGTTTGGGGCACCTTGAACCCCAAGCATGGCCATCAGGAAAAAAACCATCACAAATAGCTTTGGTTTTTAGGGATGACTAAAAGGAGGTCCCTGAATGACGTACCCCATGAGGCTCGCCCAGCCTTTCTAGCCCGCCCCCCCTTTGAACCCTGTGGTATGTGAATTTTTGCTGGTGTCAGAGGGTCGGCGGCAGCAAAATCCCTCCCGGTTAAAGGGTGGGAATACCAGTGTGTGCAGCTTGGGATAATTACCAGTTGTCAGCAAAACAATAGTGGCATTGTAGGGAAGGAGCAAAGGGAGAGGGCCCCGGTCCTGAGCGTAATGTTACTTTTCTATTTACGTTGCCATAGTCTTTGCTGAGAAATGGCCCTATTCTCTCTAATCCTCCTCTTCAGGCATGCCTGCTGGATTTTTTTGTGTGGTTTGGTTTTTTTTTTTAACCCTTGTTATCCCAGAAAACAGCTTGCAGACTCATCTTCATGGCTGTGTGCCCGTGGTCTGGCCAGCTTTGCTTTGGGATGCCAGTGCTGGGGACGGTGCCTGGCCATGGCATTGTCCCTGTGCTCAGGAGGGAGCAAACCTGCTCCTGAATTCCCACCTGCATGTGAGCAGGAATCTATTACAGCCATCCTTACTCTTGACATCTGTTACATTATAGATGGTAAACTCTGGTGCATTAATGCTATTTTACTGACATACTTTGCTTTAAAACCAAACAATTTGTTGAAAAAGGGAATAATCGGTCAATTGATGGCTTTTGGTCCCCATCTCCTGCTTGTGCTGGAAACAAGATCTCTTGCCTGGCATGTTCAGTTGTTGGTTGAAAGGGATGTGTTTTCTGGCCCCATCCAGGGCCTGTTGGCTTTCCCTAGTGCTGAAGGAAACTAAGATACCTTCTCTCCACTTGTATGGAGCAGCAAAGTAGCCACTGACAACATTGACCTGTTTGACCCCTTTAATGTCTGCCTCCAGAGGTGCTTGGACTCTCTCAAAAGATCTAAATTTTGCTGCTTAAATACTTTCTGTGCCAGTGGAGACGGAGACTATTATCCTGGCAGGGAGTGGGGGATTTCAGCCTCGACTGACATCAAGTTGTCATCCGTCAACTTAATTTCAAGGTGTTCAACTTACTTTTCTTTAGCACTGGGACATGTGCAGCTGGGTAGGTTCAAGGGCTGGATGACACTTTTCCTATATAAGTGGTCCCTCATTCAGGCTGCTAATGAAGGCATTAAATAGCTTTGATCCCATCCGACCCCAAAGGATCTACTGGGCATCTTATCCCCTTGTATCTGCACCTTGAGGGACCAAAAGCTATGGAGAGGTCTGGCGTGAAGTGTGGTCCCCAACAGACAGCCCTGAGATGGGATGCAATACCAAAGTGGGATGACCAAGCTTGGCTCCCTTATACAGAGGAAACTTTGGAAAGAGCAGGGAAGTGATGCCAAAGTTAGCAGCACAGGCAAACTATTGTCTGAGGAATACAGAGAGGTGGAAGGGCCATGGAGCGAGTGAGGGGTCTTATTACAAGCACAGCCAGGGGCTTTGAGAGGATCCAAGCTAAACAAAGTCCCCTGCGCTTCAGGGGGGCAGCATTGACAAGACTGAGGCTGGTTGGATGAGCAGGAGATTGTAGCTGAAGTCCAAAACCAAAAACCCCTCCCAGATCCCTCTTTTCCATTCCCTAGCAGAATAGTGTTTCTTGCCACCTGGTCCTGCAGCAACCGCAGGAACTTGGATTTTGTTTGCTGCGAGCCGCACTGAAGATGAGGTAACTGAACTGCCGGGTGGGTTTTCCTCACCATAAAGCTGTGGAGAGCCTCTGTAAAGCATCCACAAGCTGTGGCAGTTGCCTCTTGCAGCAGCAGGGACCAGCTAGCAGCACCAGCTCGTGGCAGATGCAGGAAGGATGCTGTGGCATGGCATGGATGCTGTACTGCTCCATCACAGCTTCAGGTACTCCTTTGTTTGGCAGCTCTTCTATGCTTTTTATGGTGAATAGGTTTGTTGTTTTTTTGGGGGGTTGTTTTTTTTTTTTTTCTTTCTGTGCTGGTATTTTCCTCTGCACTAAAGTCCTGAAAAACATCTGGGAATGGGTAAGACCCAGATTTTGTCATGCAGCCTTCTGGTGGAGGGCTACACTCTGGCAGAGCTCCTTGACATCAGCAGCTTAGCATCTTTGAGGCATGGGCAGGGTGTCCTGTGGGCCCTTTCCCAGTCCTTCTTGGTGCCCAGCCCTCTCTGTGGCTTAGAATATGCTCGTGGGAGTCAAGTCCTGATGTTTTGGGCTTCACTGGCTTCTCTGCTGTGTGATGCTGGAAGGCTTTGTTTGAGCTCTGGGGAAATATACCCCGCCTGGGTAGATTGTTGTTCTCTACTTTGCTTTGTGCAAATGAGCAGGTTGTGATGGCACTGAGTCAGCTCACAAACCCTTCATCCTGACCCTGATCTCCCCTCATCCTCTGGTACAGCATCCGTCTACAAGCTGGGATGCCGGGTACACTGGTCTCCCTGTATTTTTAGATAAATAGGTGCCTGAGAATAGGGATGTGGTCCCCAGCTGCAGACCTGCTCAGTTCCTTGCAGAGATGGAAACCGACCCCCACCTCCCATAACTGGGATAGACCCCCCCCCCTCCCGTGCTGCCCAGATGGTGGTGGCTGGCAGGCGCTGCCGGAGCTCCTTCTGCCCTTCGGCTGCGTGCAGGGGCAGGAATGCCAGGAACGCGATTGAAATTCGGGGCTTCTTGGGAGTGTGGCTCCCAGGCTGAACCGGGGCCTTGGTGGGGGGGTGAGGAGGGGGGTGAGTCTTCCCCCTCCAAGGAGCAATTAGTCTGCAAGGTGATTTATTAACGTGGCAGAGAGTGAGTGAGGGGGTCGCATTCCTTCCCTCGCCTCTCCTCACCTTATCTCCTGGTTGCTGATCGGCCCTGGAGGGAGGTGAGTGATGGGAAGCAGAGCTGGTGTGCCGTGTGGAGGCAGGGCAGGGGAGGGGACACCAGTGGTGGGGCTGGGGGCTACAGGTCACATCAAGCTCATCTTGCATTTTAAATACCTCCTTGCACTTTTAAAGACCTCCCTTGGGTTTGACTGTGCCCAGAGGTTGATGGCCCCTATCCACCATCCCCTGGGGTGGCCAGGGGACCTCACAGGGTGGCCAAAGTCACCCCAGCCCCAGTTCCCTGTCCCTGCTGCCTTGTCCTACTGCCCATGTGGATGGGGAAAAGGGGGACACCAGCATCTCTTGGCTGTGCCTTCTCCAGCTTGGGCTCTCAGTCTTCACCAAAGGGTAACAAGTTACAAGGCAAACTCAAGTTGCCTTCAGTGAGACCTGCCCCTTCGCACGCCATTCCCAAGGGGCTTGACCCCCGTGGGTATTTTTAGCCACACTTGGAAGGAAGGCTGTTTGCTTTGTGCTTTGCTTGCACTGCCTGTTGCCATTGCCTGCATAATTTCCCATGATTTCTGACAAAAATACTCCTCAGATGAGCAGGATAGATGCCCTGGCACAGCAGATGCCTCCATCTCTGCTGAGTTCAGGAGTGGGAGGAGGGTGCAGGTAATGGCAGGGGTCTGGGCACTGCCACCCTTCTTACCCCCTGGGGTTATTTGGTGTCTCACTGAGGCAGTCATGACATTTTGACAGTTTATCTTATTGAGGAATTTGCTGGGAGGATGTTTCTGACTCTCCATGAGTAAATGTTTAGGAACACTCTGGTCCCAGGGACTCAGTGGTGTTGCGCAGCCAGAGGCAGAGGAAAATGCTGGCCTGGAGGCAGGTCCCAGCAAACTGGCACCTGCATCATTTTTGGGGCTGTGATGGGTGCTGTCACTCACGTCGGTTTGGCTTCCATGCCTCCTCGTCCTCAGCCCCTGCCTTCCCATCTCCCTGGCTGAGCACCTGTCGATGGGCACATGTCCATGGGTCTCTCCCAGGAGGTTGTCTCTGCATGGGAGGTCAGCAGCTCGGGATGTGGCAATATCCTCGGCATGCGACTCGATGAGGGCCGTTTAATTGTTTGGGCTTTTAGTTGAAGAACGGATTAAAATCCCAAACATCGATAGGATTTATAGATACCATCTGCCACTGACAGTCACTGAATTTTTCTTCTCTGTGCATGTATGGATGGAACAGCAGCAGCAATAACAAGTGCTTGCTCTGCTGCAGTTTTGTGCCTTTTGGAGGTAGATGCTCTCTTGAGCACCCTATGGCAGTGTTGCCGTCACTGATGGTAACCTGGCAAGCTGTTGGCAAGCTGCTGAAGTGAAGCAATGAGGAAAGGTCATGGACCTTCAGTTTGTTTACATCCCAGGGCTGACGCCAGATATCCTTCCTACTGGCCCCAGGGAGGCCATTTCATGGAGTACTCCACAACGAAATGCTGCGTGTGGTCATTGTGGCTGCTCTGAAGGGACTGGGGACAATTCTAATGGTGTCCAAAAGCAAGAGATGATATGCAGCCATCTTGCCTGCAGGCTGGGAGACTTTCCCTCGAAATGTGAGCAGGGGGAGAAAGGAAGTTGGAGGTCATAAATCCCTGCCTGCACCCTGCAAAAACCACTGCCCATTACTGCTTGGATGTCAGTGACCTCTGGGCTCATGGCCAGGATAGGGCACTGGGATGGGTCATCACCTCTGATGGGATGCAGCAAAATGGGTGTCCTGCGCTCTGACCAGCCTGAGGCTCCCTCTGCTGTCCGTTTGCCTGTCTGTCTGTCTGTCTCTGCTTGCTCAGCTCTTTCCTTGGACTGTGGAGGGAGGCTTTGCTGAACTGGGCTGGGGCAGGGTCCCCATCCCCTCCCAAAATGCAGTGGGGAGAGCAACCCAGAGTTGCCCCTGGTGAAAACTCAGGACATGGGTTGGGGACGGAGCACACACTACAAAGCTCAGTACATTCATGGCCAAGTTTGCCATCCCCAGTCGCTGCTGTGGGCTGCTCCCACGGCACAGGGACACACATGGCCTGGTTGCTTGAAATCCACTCATTCGGCTCCACTTTGGCCCCTGGAGAATAACATCGTTATTCTTTAACCATTGGTGTCATGCTGCAGGGCTGCAGGGCTGAAACCTGCATGACAGGCTTTTTTTTCTCTTTTTTACCTCTTGCTTTCCCCCTTTCTCTTGCTTCCCCCCACCGCCTCACTCCTCCCCCCTCCCGCCCCCCCCCAACTTGTCCCCTCTCTCTCTTCTCCTTTTCTTCATCTCTTTTCTTCTGGGACAGGACTGTGAGTCCACAGTGACCAGGGCAACCTCATCCCCCTTTTCTGGAGGGACCAGGTTGCACCAGAAGATGCTGGATGGTGGCAGGAAGACACAGCCATCCTGTTCAGGAGGGAATTAGAATGAGACCGAGGGCCCAATTTTATTTTTAAAGAGGTGCAAGGTTGTGATGAGCTTCCAGCAGCATTCTCTGGAGTGTGCAAAGTGCTTTTTGGGAGTCTTTAGCCTAGAGGAGACTAAAACAAGGGGTTTCCCCTGCTCTGCCAGCAAGTTGGCTGCCATGGCTTCTCTTTGGGGAAATACTTATACAAAATATTTCACTGGCTGGTAATTCCCTGTCCCTGCCTTGTTGCTTGGTTGATGGCAGAGCTGGGCACACTGGGTCAGGATGCTCTAGTGCCACCCATGTCACTGGGCTATCCTCCGAGCCCTTATTTTGGAAATCCCGCTGCTGGGAGGGGGTCAGCAGCACAGCCAGGGTACATGGATACTGTGGCTTGTGGGGACGCCCCAGTCCTGGCTCCTCCCCTGGGAGCTGCCAGCATGGAGTTGTGCAGTGAAATGAAGATCATTGACTTAATGAGGGCTGGCAGCAGCAGCCCTGCGCGTGGGGAGGTCCCGCAGGATTGCTGCTTTGCTTTGGTCTGCTATGATGAGCTGCCTAATCCCAGTGGAAGGGAGAAATGGGAATTTTTTCTGGCTGGGCATCATGTCTGCACACGCTTGGGACACCCCAGCGTGGTGCTACTGCCAAAACCTTCCTGGCTGAGATGAGGCAGCTCACTGGGGCTCGTGATGCTCCCCCATGGCTCTGGGAGCTGTCCTGGTGATTGTGCAGCTCTTGGGTGCTTGGATCCCATCCCCACTGCAGGCTGTCCCCTCACATATCTCCCCCCAGTTTTGGGGAGAAACTGTGGGAACACTGAGCTTTTTCTGTCCTCCCCACCAGTGGGAGAGAAGCAGCAGTCACTGGCATCTGTGTTGGGCGTCCCGAGGACGTGGAGAGGGGATCCCGCACCCTACCAGGATACTGCGCCCTCGCCCCAGGGAAGCATTGCTGGGCGCAGCAGGGTCCCGTCCGAACATGCCAGGAAGGATTGCCAGGCTGGCTCCTTTCATCAGGTTGATGGGAGCACATGAGCTGGGGGGGGGGGGGCATATGGAAACTCTGACATACGGACAAAAACGCATCTCATATTCAATTAGTTGTGGGCTGTTCCACCACATGCGCCCCTAACAACATCAGTCATGGGGCAAGCCTATTAGGAACATCATCCTTGCTGTGCAAGCTACAATTTTAAGGGGAAAACTCACCCATTTCACTTAAAAAGGAGTGTGGGAAATGTTGCATAAAGCGAAATAGACTTCTGAGCATTTGTTTCAGTGCTTTTCCTGAATATTTTAAAACTGGAGCATGGAGAGAGATACATCCCTTCCCACTCCATGTTCTGGGACCACATTCCCACAGACTATGGCTTGCCTGGTCACTCAGCATCCCAGCTTGGAGAGCTGAATTTGTCGCCTCGCCCCCCATCTACCTTCTCAGGAACACTTTTTGAGCCATGAAGGTGACTTGCTTGGTGTCACAGCAAGAGCAGCATGAGGTCCATGGGTGTGCTCAATCCCTGTAGGGGACCGGGGATTAGGTGGTCCCTAGGAACAGGGGTCATCATCTCCAGAGTGGGGCATCACTGACATGGGAAAATGGGAAAGAAGTGGATTTGGGAGGATTTTTTTAAGCTGAGATGAAAAGCAACTGAATTTTGGGGGGCATGGAAGAGTGCCAGAGCTGCTGGGGGGAGATTTTCATCCCAGACTTCAGGAAAACTTGAGTGCTCAAGGCTGTGATTGCTCAGACCTTTGAGACATCACTGGCATATGTTGTTTGTGGCTGGGGGGGATTGCAAGTGTTCCCCTCACTGTCCTGTAACAGCACCTGGGGGGTCCTGGCTCTGTAACCAAGCTGGGAAAGTGGCTTAAAACACTTGACTTTTGGGACTTGTGTTTCCAGCCAGTGGAAATCTTGGAAATGTTTTCTGGAATTTTTTTCCCCTCCTCATTCTGTTTTGCTCTGAGGTTGTAAACTTTTCCTGAGACCTGGAGTGGGGGGACCTGTGTGTCCCACCAAAGCTGGGCATCCGTGGGGACAGTGTCCATTCATGATCCCCCTTCCGCCCCAGGTACGGCTCTAGATGCTGGTAATTTAACCAGAGCCACCAAGAAGGGAGAGAGGATTTAGGATTTTTCTGGGCAGGAAGGAGTTAAAAAGCTGGCAGCAGCAACTGAGATAGGGAACAGGGTGCGTCTGAGGGCTGGCTTGGCTCCCAGAGCTTTGGGGGGCTCAGGTGGGTTCCCAGCAGGACAGCGGGGTCCCTGATGGGCCGTACCGGGTGCTGGGAGGCTGGCGCTGGGAGAGGAGGGCTTGGCGGGGCCGGCGGTGTGGCCGCTCCTCCCACTGCTCCAGTCTGGTTTGAAGGGTGGTGTGCTGGAGCAAGGGAGGAGAGAGCAATGTGAGTGCTCCGAGAGTCCGGCCCAGAAAAAACTCCTGCTTCTTCCCTCCTTTCCTTCCTCTGGCTTCTCCGTTTCATTCTCTGAAGCAACGGGGCTCGTTTTCCCTTCCTTATGGCCCCACCTCGCCTGGGTTTTCTGCTCCTCCTGGCTTGCTGCTTCTCCTCCTCTGAAACGCAGCTTCTGGACTGGATTTGGGGCAGCACAAAGACCATGGGAAGTCCAGCGGCACCCGGCAAGGGAACCACAGCACCAGAACTGCTCACCTCTGAGGCAGCTCCTACCCCCAGCACGTCCTTGGGGACATGGGGTAGCCAGGTGGTGGGAGACATCACCACCCCACAGCCCCAGGATCCAGATCCTGGCACAACAGCACTGGTGGGTGAGGGGACTGTGGCCAAAACCACCGAGCAGTGGGACAGGAATGCTATGGGGCTGGTGGAGAGCACGGCACAGCCAAGCATCGCTCCTCCCCACAGCACGTCACCTGCTCCTGGCCAGGATGTGGCCAGCAGCTCCACCGAGGACTCACAGCTCCTGGCAACAGGGACCACTGAGGACCCACAGCTCCTGGGGACAGGGACCACCGAGGACCCACAGCTTCTGAGGACAGGGACCACTGAGGACCCACAGCTCCTGGGGATGGGGAACACTGAAGACCTGCAGCTCCTGGGGACGGGGACCCCTACAGCAGTGGGGACACGGGTGTCCTTGCAGAGACCAGCAGGTCCCCGGCCAGGTAGTGCCCCTTTTCCTTTCTCACCAGGTGACAGTAACCGTGAGCAGGTGATGTCGCCCCAAGACCCCATGGCACAACCGCCCCGACACCGCCACGGAACATCGCCCGCCCCACAGATCCTGCGGCATGGCACCGGCCACTGGGGGCTGGTGCTGGCTGGCATGAACAGGAGCCAGAGCCCACCTTTGCCTAACAGGAGGGCAGCTAATGGTGTGGATCCTCCTCTTGCCAGTCCTCTCGAATTTGATTTACTAACCGCTGCTACACGACTCTACAGTAGTAGCGGCACAGGGCTAACATCCTTCTTACCTGGACTGATGTTGGCAGACGGCCATTGCCTGCCCATCCCAACACACCTGCCCTTCTGCAGTGTGCTAGGCACAGACCATTTCAGATTACCGAATTACCTCCGCCACAGCAGTGAGGTGGAAATTTGGGCAGCTTTGCATGAGTGGGAGGGGCTGCTTGAATCGCGGTGCCATCGCTACGTGGAGTGGTTTCTCTGCTTGCTCCTGCTCCCTGGGTGTAGCGCCTCTGTCCCTGTAACCCCCCCGCCATGCCAGGGCTTCTGCGAGGCCGTCAGAGACCTGTGTTGGATGCACTTGGCCGGCGGGCGCCTGCCTCTGCCTTGTGATGCTCTCCCTGAGGAGGATGAAGGGTATTCTTGTGTCTTTATTAATGCTTCTGCAGGTAATGTGGCTGGATGATCTCCATGTGTTTGTGTGTGTCTCCCCTCCTCAAACTCCCCCAGGGTTTTAGGTGCTGAGGGATGCTTCTGCCTTGGCTCCATGGGATGTTGCTGAGTCCAAAATCGCTTTCCATCCAGCCTTGGCTGGAGTGGGTTTTGGCTCCTTCCACAAGGCTGAGCATCACCATCCCTTCCTCGGGCTGTTTCACCCCCGGTGAAACACTGTGGCCATCTTAAAAGACGACGTTCCAGTGGCCAGGACAAGAGATGCTCCCTGAGCTCATCATGCTGGCATTTAGGGCTGGTTTGCAGGTGCTGCAGTGCACAACAAACGACTTCGAGGTGTCCATCCCAGGAGCGGAGTGCTTGCAGAGCTGGCAGCTCCCCGCAGGGACAGGGGGAGGACCAGGACCCTGTGACCACCCAACTGCAGCAGCATCTGGGGCCATGGCAGTGAGGAAGCTTCAAGGTGACCCCGTGGCCATGCCCACATGCTTCCCTCTCCCAGAGTGGGCCTTTGCTTTGAGGTTAATTATTTACCTAACAGCTAATGTTTGATCCTCTCCCTGCTTGGCAGGCGGGAGAGGTTACTTCACCTCCAGCTTCACCATTTGGTGGTTGTGACCCTTCTGTATGTCAGCCAGGGACCAAGATGTGCCTCTTTGGTGGTGGGGGGGTGGAAGGAAGGGAGGAGGGGATACTAGCACTCAGAGAAATTCGTATCGGGATATAAGAGCAAGAACGCAGTTTGGGATGAAAGCGGGAGCTCACTGCTCCCCCCGCTGAGCCCTCTGAATGAGACTGTGTTCCTGCGCTGGCCCTCTGTGCCCTCGGGTGATGGCCTGGGGCTGCCGACCAGGAGCAGCGAGACGCCCATTGCCATCAGAGGAGCGATTTAGCAGGGGCCAGTATACAAGGGTCGCACACATGGCATCAAAGCGGCTCTGTTTGCCAGCCGACCCCAGGGCAGCACGGCGGGATCATGGGGATGCTTGATGGGAGGCGCATGCTCCTGGATGGGCAGCATTGGGAAAAGGCAGGGGACATGGGGACTCTGTTGCACCCCATGGAGTAACCTGAGATGCTCCTGCCTGCCGATGGTCCCCTGTATCCCAGCTAGGACAGGATGCGCAAGTCCACACTGGTAGCCACGGCTTGGGCCAGCCAGGAAGGTCATGGCGGAACAGGAAGGTGGCTTGCAACATCCCTGGGGCCTTTCCAATGGCAACAGGAACAAATGGCTGGGTCTCTGTGGCCAGAGGCATCCCCACAGCCATCCTGTGACAGCACTCAGAACAAAACCACTGTGGCCTCTGCCATTTCTGCCTCCCCATGCTCTGGGTGCTCCTGGTTTGCTGCAGGGATGAGGGTTGTGACATTTGGGCTCTGGGTGCCCTTTGGAAAAAGCAGGCATGGCCTGAAAGATTTGGGGTTGAGAAGGGACACTTGGCTTTTGCAGGGGAGCTGCTGTTTGAAGGGATCTCCCCTTACATCCCCCTGCTCCCTAGGCCCCATCCAGCCTCATAGCCCTGGCGTCTGCCTGCTTTGCATGTTGCACCGGGGAAAGATGTGTCCCTGTTTGCTTGGGGAAGCACTGGCACCCAGCTCCCACCCCAGGCTTGGGGGCGAGTGGCATGTTTGGAGAGGAGGGGAGATCTCAGAGCCAGCTGAAATGTGAAGGGGAGTGTGGTTGAAAATTGCATTGTTAACAATAGCCTCTTTCAGCCTGTCCCCCATCATCCTGAGCCCTGGGGGCAGGCGATGGCTTGTCTGGTTGCAGAAATTGCATTGCTGGCTCTTGCACCCGTGCAGACCCCCGTGAGGAAGCGCTGGTTTCCTCTTCCCTTAAAGCTGCTGTGAATCTGGCCTCCTCCAGCCCAAGATAATCTCCATCCCTGCATCCTGGCATTGGCCACAGCCCCCCGCAGGGTGGCTGGAGCGACCGGCGATGGTGCAGCTGGGGACGGAGCAATGGCAGTGAGCTTGTGGGGTGTCCCAAGGGTAGGTGCCAGGCTGGGGGCTCACTGCCAGTCCAGGGGAGCCCTGCTCACTCACCCCATCGTTTTTAGTGTAGGGTTGCACACATCTGGGTGGAAAGGAGTGTTAGGCTCAAAAGGATGCTAGGGTCCAGGATACAGAGGTCCCCACAGCTGATGGGGCAGATGGGCTGCACTGGGCCCTTCCCCTCCAAGCGGGCTGGGGATGCCCCACAGGATAGCCCAATCCAGGTGCAGGGTGGATGAGAGAGTCAGGACAGGCACGACCCCAGGAGGGAGGTTTCCTCCTGGCTGGGTGCTCAGGTTTGGGGTGCCAAGCTTGGGAGGGACTGGGGTCTTGAGGGAGCAGAGTGCGCATGGAGCAGTTTCTGAGCAGCAGGCTCAGGAGAGGATCAACAAGTCTGGGGTCTGGCAGAGAGAAAACTTTCCTCCATTTCCGTGACATTTCTAATGTTGAAATGACCCAGTGGGGACTGCCTGGGTCCGTGTCACAGGGCCGGTGCTGGCATCAGAGCTTGGCAGCAGGGTGAGGCTGGGGATGCTCTGCATGCACAGGTACCCTCAGGCTTTGGAAGAGGCATCCAGGTTTTCATCTCCTCCCACCATCCTAAAACATGTTTTCCTTCCAGGCTGGGCAAGACTGGGCTGATGTCTGTCTTTTTTTTTTTTTTTTTTTTTCCTCTTCTTTTTATTTTTTTAAAGAGCTCTGGAGGACAGTGCCTGGCTCCAGAGTAGGGTGGAGGTTCCTGGCTGGCCCTCCTGGGCTCAACATACCTCTCATAACCCCCTATTACTCACGTGAAACATCAGGGCTGGAATTGGGGACATGGAATTGTCTCAGCTCCTGCTCCTGACTCAGAATGGGGCTGAAATCAGCACTGGCCATCTGTTCCCAGTGCAAGCTATCAGCTGTTTTGGAGCCAAGGTGATTGGATTTCCTTGCTCCCAGGAAACATGGAGTTAAAAAGCACCCGAGGTGCTCGCTCCCATTGAGTTGGCACCCACCCGAGCAGTTGACATAGGAGAGGAGGAATCCAACGCCCGGTGTGTGGGCGATGAGGATGTGCCTGCTGCCAAAACAACGGGAGCTGGCGTACAGAAGGCTGGCTCGCCCCAGCCAGATGTTCAGCTGCGTCGTGTAGGGGAGACCGTCCCGAGCAGAAATTCCCCAAGTGCCTTGAGAAAAAGGAGTCGGGAAAGGAGGCAAGCTCCAAATTGAGATCATCTGGGAAGCTGACAGGCTGCACCGTCTCGAGCTCCGTTCCCAGGGTGTTGCAAGGGGATGGCTCTGATTTATTCCCAGCTGAGGTGACCCCGTGAGCTTGTCCCGGGATGACGTGGGGGGTCACCATGACCCCAGAGCGGGTATGGATGCAACACACTTCCTTGCAGCTCCGTGGCTGTTCAGCATCCTGGTGCTCCAGCAGCATCCCTGATGTCTGCACGGGCATGTTGCTACCATGAGCAAGATCCTTTTGGTTTTATCCCACCTTAGGGATGTCCCAGCTGGAGACCCAATGGCAGGGGATGGGTGGCATTTTGGGAGTCACACTGAAATGGTGTGGTTGGAGCAGCTCAGGGAGCCTGCTGCCTTGACCAGTCCGCAGCCTGAAAGAAAATCCCAGGCCATGGGGAGGGAAAATGGAGAGAGCTGCTGAGGAGCAGTGTTTGGGGGAAGCATGACCAGACGTGTGCCCCCCAGAGGTACCTTGCTGAGAGTGATCATCCTCACCAGGCTGGTTGTGACTGTCCCCTTTCTGTTCCTCTTGCAGAGAACCTGAGCCATGAGGTCAGCCTTCTGGAGCTGATTGGAGATCCCCCACCGGAGGAGATCCTCAAAATTTATGGCCCTGACAACAACCCTGGCTATGTCTTCGGCCCCAATGCCAACACAGGCCAAGTGGCCAGGTACCACCTGCCAAGCCCTTTCTACCGGGACTTTTCCCTCCTGTTCCACATCCAGCCTACCACCCCCCGGGCCGGTGTGCTCTTTGCCATCACGGACTCCTCACAGAGCATCATCTATGTGGGCGTCAAGCTCTCGGAGCTGCGGGCGGGCAAGCAGCAAATCATCTTCTACTACACGGAACCAGGCTCACCCAGCTCATATGCAGCAGCCACCTTCACCGTGCCCACCTTGCTCAACCAGTGGACACGCTTTGCCATCAGCGTGGAGGAGGATGAAGTCATCCTTTACCTGGACTGTGAGGAGCACGAGCGGGTCCGCTTTGAGCGCTCCCCAGATGAGATGGAATTGGAAGATGGCTCTGGGCTCTTTGTTGCTCAGGCTGGAGGAGCTGACCCAGATAAATACCAGGTAAGACCTTAGGTCACTCCAAGGAGCATCTCCAAGAAGCCTGGGTGAGGCTAGAGGGACATGACACCAGTCTGTGCCTGTGGAACCAAAGTCTTTGTCCAGAAGTCAAACCAACAGTCACACTCTGTGTGTGTCCCTGAGGAAGGAGACACTTGAGATGAGGGAAAAGATGCAACCAACTTTATTGTCTTGTGTCTCACCAAAGCAAAGCTCTCAGGTTGGGCTGGCAGGAGATGGGGTTGCACTACAGCAGCCACTGTTGCCCATACCTTTTCCAGCAAACACAAAGAGCCTCTTCAAATCTCCACATTGTTAAAAATACCCAATTCCTTTGATGGATGAGCTGGTTTGGCTGGTAAAATGTCTCTCTTAGCTGGAATAAATGCTTGGACCAGAGCATATCTTTGTTAGCAGACATTGAGTGATATCTGCAGGAAGACTTTGGAAAGCAAGGGGAGGTGATAGCTCAGCCTGTGATTTGAGCATGACATGTTCTAGATAAGGCATATGGGAAGTGTGAGGAAAATGCACAGCTGACATGGAAATCCCCTGTGTTGCTTGAGAAGAAAGTTCAGGATTGCACCTCCAGGTTTCTCCTGTGTTGAGTATGGTTTACCCAGCAACAAAGGCACTGCCAAGTGGAGTGATGCTTTTCACAGGGAGCTTTGCAAAGCACATTTCTGAATTTAAACTTCATGTTGACTAACGAGCAGTGCTGCTGCAGTCCTAGTTAAATGGCTTTGGGCAGGAAAAGCTCCCCCGGGAAGGGGTTAATGATTAATGGGCTAGAGACCAGTTTGCACTGGGATTTGGGTTGATCCCTTGAAGTCTCAAAAAGCAACTTTTTGCTCTTGAAGAGTAGTTTTTTGCTCTTGAACATGCTGGGAGGGCCAGGTCATGGCTGTGGTGAGCTCCTTTCTCCAGCTGGAGAGTGTTTGGCACCATTTGGAAGGCAAAGCAATAGCCCAGAGCAGAGAGAAGCGCTCCTGCCTTTCTAGCAGGTGGTGTTCCTGAACTCTCCTAACACCCGATCCCACCATTGCCCACCCCCGGTTTTCCCGCGGGGCATAGCTGGTCTGAGGGAAGGAGGCTGTCTGCCTTGGCTGGCTGAGAGGGGAGCGGGGAACGTGGGCTCAGACGTCTCCTTGTCATCTGACTGCCTTGTGGTATTTCCATCGCTGACTAGCCCTGACTCGTGTTATCTGGAACTAACGGGGCATCAAGCTGATTAAAGCCTGGCCCTTGGTCAAGCCACAAGATGAGCAGCTTGCGGGCAGCTGGAGGGCTGCTGGTGGGATCTCAGCTGGCAACTGTGCTTCTTTCGGAGTTGCCCTTGTTGTAATGGCATGAAACTTGGAGGAGCAAAGCCTGCAGGTAATGCAGAAGCTCCTGGGAGCAGAGGTCTCAGCTGGGGTCTGGCAGGAGGGTTTGTTTGCCGTTGGATGCATGATAAGACCTGCAATGCTTCTGCCCCTTTACTGAGGCAAACGGGCTGCAAAGGACCCTTATAACCATCCCTCATGCAGATGCCTCAGTTCCGGGCTGGAACCAGATTATTTCTGATGCCTCTGGCAAGCCCCAGAACCAGGAAGGCCAGGCTGCATTTATCAAATCTTGGGCTCTGTGGGGAGGAGAGGGATGGATTAGAGCCAGCTGTCACCAAGACAAGCAGCTGGAGGAGGTCACCTGGGGGGCACTTCCTTGTGGGAGGGATTTTTAAAAATTATATATATAAAAAATATATTTATAATATATTTATCATATATCTACAATATAGTATATTTATAATACGTCATAGCTTGCCTGGCTGAACTGCAACTGCCCATGATTCCTGTTTTCTTAAACCCATTGTGTTTCCTGAGTACAACTCTCTTTCCTGGACATGGTGCACTGTGCTTTCAGGCAGCCCAAATATTATTTTAGGTGTCTTTCCCAGAGAAGAGACACCTAGCAGGAGGTGTCTGCCCTCTCCAAGCTCACTTCCCAACGTGGTTCTCAGCATCTCCCTGCTGGGATCAGAGGGATGGGCAGCATCCCGTCCCAGCAGTATCCCACCCCAGCAGCATCCCCGTGTCCCATCCCAGCAGTGAGGACCTGGGCTGGGATCTGAGATGCACTGGATAACCTCACTCACTGTGGGTGCTGCGGGATTGAGGCTGGTAGCCATGCAACCTCCCCAGCCAAGACGGGGATGCTGCCCTCCTGGGCAGTCCCGGTAGCTCAGTTACAGGGCTTTGTCTAGAGGCAGCATCCTTAGGAAGGAATTTGTGGTGGTTTCTTGTATAAACAAGCAGCTTGGATGTGCACAGTGCTTGCAAAACCCAAATAAATGGTAAGGAAGTATGGATTAGCCTAAGAAACACAAAACCGGGCCTGCAGTGGAATGGGACCTGCCAGACAGGCAGTCTGTGGCTGGGGAATGCTCCAGAGTGAGGAAACAAGGAGCATGGCCAAAAAGGTCCCTGTAAAAGCATTGCTGTCTGGCTAGCCAGATCCTGGCCACTATCTCCACTCAGCTCGCCTGGTGCCAGAGTTTGCACATGGCTTTTTCCCATGAGTTGTCAAGCCATGATGGTGGCACTGGGCACAGGGGCTGCAAGGTTGAAACCTGCAAGTGCTGAGTTATGGATGGATGTGTAGGGGGAGAGCACTCTGCAGCAGATGAGAAAGCCTGATGTACACAGGGCACTCTAGGACGTGGTGGCTGGGTGGCATGGGAGGTCACATCATGCCGCAGGATGGCCTGTGACATGTCTCCATCCGTGGCACATGTCCATTCGTGGCAGCCCTCAGCGTGGTTTCCTTCCAGGGGGTGATTGCTGACTTGAAGCTTCAAGGGGACCCGCAGGCAGCCGAGCGCCAGTGTGAGGAAGAGGAGGATGACGCTGAGGTGAGTGCCAGCAGCTTGGCTAGGGCAGGACAGGAGGCTGCCATCCCCTGCTCCCAGCTCACCCCTTGCCCCTTCTCCCTGGGCAAATGCAGGTCTCTGGCGATTTCGGCAGCGGGGCAGAAGGTGGACACCAACCCTTGGGGAAAGTCAGGGTGAGTAGGTGTCCACAGGCATTTCACTCTCCAACAGGACACCAAGATTTTAGGGATGGGGAGGGCTAAGTGCCCCCCATGGTTGAGATCCTGGGATTCCTGATGGGGTCCTGGCACCTGTCTCTTTTGGGAGGGCACCAGGAGGTGAATAGTGCCATGATGTTCCCTTGTTGTTGGCGCAGGGTGTTCCGGGGCTGGTGGATGCCGTCCCTGTCACCTCTCCCCCCGTGGTGGTGGGCAGTGAGCCGAGGAGCGGTGGGGGTTCCCCACAGCAAGCTGAAAGGACCAGAGTGGAGGAGACACGGCAGGTCTCCACAGGAGGTAATGCTGACAGGTTTCCCCTTCCCCACCATGCCGGCCAGCCCTGAGGCACACCTGTGGGGACACTGTGGGGTGGACATCCCCAAGCATGACTGGGTCCCTTTTCACTTTCCACAGGCACTGGACCCAAAGGTGAAAAAGGGGAGAAGGGTGAACGTGGCCTGAAAGGGGACTCGGGGACTGGTGGCATCATGGGTTCGGGCAGTGTCAAGGGTGACAAGGTGGGTGAGAAAGTACTCCAGGAGCTCGAGGATGCCAGTGACATGTCCGCATTTCACACCTGCTCCTTTCTTTCTGTCCCACAGGGGGAGAAAGGAGAGCTGGGCATTAAGGTAGGCATCACTGGGGGAGCTGGGGCAAAGCCATTCCTTTCTGGGCTGCCACCCCTGGGGACATGCCACCCATCCTGGATCCCTCCTGTCCCCAGGGCAGTGCTGGATTTGGCTACCCAGGCTCCAAGGGCCAGAAAGGGGAACCAGGTGAACCCGGCCTTCCCGGGACCCTCTCACGGCATGCTGATGGCTCGGTGGTGGAGCAGGTCACCGGTCCCCCAGGGCCACCGGGGAAGGATGGAGCCCCTGGCAGGGACGGCGAACCTGTGAGTTGAGCCCCTCACCTCTCGGGTATCCCACTCTCCCCCAACCCCTGACTGCCTGCCTGTACATTGACCTCTCCCCTCTCTGCCATCCCTCCCTAGGGTGATCCTGGCGAGGACGGCAAACCTGTAAGTCGGTAGGGGGATGGTGGGGTTGATGCATGCCAACCACCCCCTTGCCTTGGCACCCTCTGACTCCCGACTGCTCCCCTTTGCAGGGTGATATGGGGCCCCAGGGGTTCCCTGGGACACCAGGGGAGCCCGGTCTGAAGGGGGAGAAGGTGAGTGCTGGTGCCAGTGTAGGGGGACAGCACATGCCACTGCCCCCCTTTCCTCTCACCATCAGCTTGGCTGTGCTCACAAACTGTGCTCTCTCCTCTGTGTCAGGGTGACCCAGGCATGGGACCAAGGGGACCCCCCGGACCACCTGGCCCCCCAGGACCACCAGGACCCTATTCCAAGCATGACAAGCTGGTGGGTGCCCCCTGGGACACAGGGATTTGGCGGGCGGGTATCCATCAAACCACCGAGGTGTGGGATGCTGCCACCAGCCCCCCGGCAGCATCCCTGCACTACTGGGTACCCTAACCCTGCCCGTCAATGCCTGACATCCTCGTGCTTCTCCCCCAGACCTTCATTGACATGGAGGGCTCTGGCTTTGCCGGTGACCTGGAGAGCCTGCGGGTGAGTGCAGGTGGGTGCCTGTCCTGTTGACAAAGAGTGTGGGGATGCGCTCAGCCATTGTCCCCTCCTTCTCTTCTAGGGTCCGCGAGGGCCACCTGGTCCCCCAGGGCCACCCGGCGTGCCTGGTTTGCCGGGAGAGCCAGGACAGTTTGGGATGAACCGCACAGACCTGCCAGGACCCCCAGGGCTGCCAGGCAGGGATGGGATCCCTGGACCCCCAGGGCCAGTGGTAAGTGTATGGGGTGGCCAAGTGGACCCATCCCAGGGCCACCCCGTAGCAGTGGGGCTGTAACTGCCCCCTGTGATGGTGGTGGGCTCAGTGCCCACAAGCTCCGTGGGGTTTCATGACACTGGATCCATCTCATGGGCATTCTGCAGGGTCCTCAGGGTCCTCCTGGAAGAGATGGGGCAGCTGGGCCGTCAGGGCCCAAAGGAGAACAGGTGAGTGTTTCCTATCCCATGTCCCCCAGGAGCATGTCATGGCTTTCCCCCAGGGCACCCCTGGCACATCTCTGGGAGGTCCCAGCTTCCTCCATCCCCAGGCTGGGGAGCATCAACCTGCTCCTGCCTGGAACTGGGCAGCTTCTTTATACCCTCTTCTTCCTGCTCCTCCTCCCCAGGGCGACGTGGGCGACCTTGGCCTCCCCGGTGCACCAGGACCCAAGGTACTGTTGCCTAGGGCAGGTTTCTTGGGGCAGGAGGTGTATCCCATGTGCACTGCAGACTGGAGGCAGGAATGTTGCTTGGGGGGCCACTTGTGCCGGAGTGGAAAGTGCGGTACTGGTATTTGGGTTCCTCCCAGAGCAGAGCAGTGCTGTAGCTCGAGAATGCATAGAGTCACCGAACAACCCCAGGATGCACACAAGGCTCCCGCCACCCTCTCTTTGCTTTGCTCTGGGTGCTGCTGCCTCGGAAAGCAGGCAGGAAAGCTGAGCAGGGTGTTTTGAGGCACAGAAGAGGGTTTTCTTGGGGGATTTTTGGTGCCCACACCCCACCCCATTTCTACGCATCACTCTCCTGCCTGCCTGCTCGAGCTTTTTTCCTCCCCGCATCCCCAAGGGTGGAGGTGAAGGGATTGCTGGGATACACACGCTTGCACTCCCCTCCCTTGGGGACCAGGACTCTCCTTGGGGTAACCCAGCCACTGCAGCCTGAGCTGGGGGCAAGAGCTTCAAGAATTAAGGTTTCTTAATGCTGCCATCACCGAGAGAGTATAGATGGTGTGGCAGCGGATATAAGGACCTATCATGCCGCTCAGAAACCTCTAGCAAAGCGCAAGGGTGCTTGCGAGCATCCCCCCCTCGGCGCTGAGCTCTGCTGCAGCATCAGACAGTGACGTATGCAAAACAATCCGCATTTATGATTTTAGACGAGCCTCTGGTGGCCACCGTGCACATTGCAGGGGGAGCCGGGGCCGTCCAAGGACAGCCAGCACGAAGGATGCCCGAGCTGGGCAATGCCCCTTCCTGCCACTGTCCAGGAGAGAGGGAGCATCCCTGTCCTGCTGTCCTGTCCCAAGGGGCGATTTGGGAATGCGGGAGGGAACGTGTTGCAGCCCGCTTTGCAGGCTCCAGGCAGGGATCCTTGTCACCTTATCTGTCCCCTTGTTTTTCTTGTCACCTTTGCAGGGCAGCAAGGGAGAAACAGGACCAGCAGGAGCCCCTGGAGAAATGGGCTTAGCTGGCCTTCCTGGGCCCATCGGACCTCGTGGGCAGCCGGGACCCCCCGGTCCCCCAGGACCACCAGGGCCAGGCTATGAGGCTGGATTTGTAAGTGATCATCCCTGAGATGAGGAAGTGGGATGAACTGGAGTGGGGCACAGATGTGGCTCAGCCCCTTCTCCCTCTCCACCCCACCTAGGGTGACATGGAGGGCTCGGGGCTGCCATTCACTGCTGGCTCCCCCGGACCACCCGGACCTGAAGGACCACAGGTAGCTCTGCTCTTTCCCCTTCCCTGCCCTCCATCCTGGGCTCCCTGGGGGGACCCTCTGCCATCACATCCCCTGCCATCACCCAACCTTCATGGTGCACTTCTTGTTGCTTGCAGGGGGTGCCGGGACTGCCAGGGGTGAAGGTGAGGACCCCTTCAAACACCTTCCTTGCCCTTTGCTGGACCCAGCCGTAGGAGCCTGGCTCCATCCTTGCGGGATGCTAACAGGCAACCTGTGGGGATGCTCCTGTTCTGACACCTCTTTCCTTGCAGGGGGAGGTCGGCAGCCCTGGGCAGCCTGGCTTGCCAGGACCAAAGGTAGGACCTTGGGGAGACTGTGATGGGCTGTGTGTGAGCACCTGGGTTTGCAGGGAGCTAGGCACCCCTGTGCTCCCCATCCTGAGTCTGTCAGGAGG
Source organism: Athene noctua (assembly GCF_965140245.1). NCBI lineage: Eukaryota > Metazoa > Chordata > Aves > Strigiformes > Strigidae > Athene > Athene noctua. Next base: position 27,307,443 of record NC_134043.1, on the reverse strand, counting down.
ATGCTCCCTACTGCATCTTGCCCTTTCCTGTATCTCGTTGCAGGGAGATGCTGGTGTACCTGGCATGGACGGCCGCCCTGGCCTGGAGGGCTTCCCCGGACCGCAGGTAGGAGGAGCATCAGCCCCTGCTTTGCAGAAGCCCCCTTGCTCCAGGCAGGGTACCCTTGGTCGCTGCAGGACCACTTGCAGCAGCTTCGTCCCCAGCAGCCAAAATTCACATCCTCCCGATGCCTTCAGCTGTTCCCCTGCTCTGCACTGGGCTCATTGCCTGCCAGGGGTGTCCATGCTGCTTGGGACCCTGTCCCCATTAGCTTGCCTCCCTGCTCGCCACCACCTCCACCCAAAAACATCCAAACCTGGCTCACTGCCTGGATTTTGCGGAGCAGCAGGCAGGAGGGGGTCTCTGCTTGTGAGCCAGGGTCTGGTTGCATGTGGTTCCAAGCAGGAAGCTCACCCCTGCTTGCTCCTCCTTCCAGGGACCCAAAGGTGACAGAGGCAGCCCCGGCGAGAAGGTAAGTGCCACCGGGCTGGGGATGGGGACCGGCTGACAGTGGCCCTGGAGCTGATGGCTTGTGTCTTTCAGGGTGAGCGAGGCCAAGATGGTGTGGGACTGCCTGGCCCCCCTGGTCCACCTGGTCCCCCTGGACAGGTCATTTCTATCTCCAGCGAAGATGTAAGTGATGGCACCTGGCTTCACTGCTGCTGGAGGAAGCTAAAATTGGGGGGGGTGGGCGGGAGGGCCTTCCCAGCACCCATCATGTGGGGGGACTGAGGGAGACTTCTCCAGGAACTATGACCTCTTCAGAGCAAGTATCAGGGTGAAAAATATTGTTTTCTCTCTTTTTCCAGAAGTCTTTGGCAGCTTTGCCTGGTCCCGAAGTAAGTGCTCCCCCCTGCTAGTCACACCCCCTCAGCAGTGCCAGGACGGCACCCAGTTTCTTGGAAAGAGAGGGTGTGCTCTTACAAGCATCTCTGCTTCTCTGCAGGGCAGACCAGGTCACGCTGGCTTCCCGGTGAGTCAGTTGGCAGGGCTGGGGACCACAAGGGTGGCCCCACTGAAAGCTCCAGGCACGCTTTGGTGAAACCTCTGTTTGCTGGTCCTGCCGTGATTTGCTGCAGTGGTGCTGGGGTGGTGGTGATGGAGGCAGGGTCTGCCTTTGGTGGGTCAGGGCTGACGTGGGCTCTGTGCTCCTCCCTGCAGGGCCCAGTGGGACCAAAAGGAGACCGGGGATCATCTGGTCCCCAGGGCTCGCCGGGGTCGAAGGTAACTGCTCTGGGCCACCTCCACTCTGTGGGGTGATCACCTGGTCCCCATCCTGCCTGGCCACCAGGTCCTGGTAGTGATGCCAGTCCCACCATGGGAGGGAGCCTGGTCCTTCCATCTGCCCCTGTGCCTCCTCCTCTCTTACAGGGGGAGAAGGGGGAGCCCGGTGTCATCATCAGCCCCGATGGGACTGTGGTCACTGCAAAGGTGAAAGGAGAAAAGGTGGGTGTGTTGCAGGAACTGGGGGTGCATCCCCATGTGACAGGTGCCAGGTGGTCCCAGTGGTGATGCTCTTTCCCTCTCTGCTGTCCGTAGGGGGAGCCGGGGCTGCGGGGACCAGTGGGACCCTCGGTAAGTCACCAGCACCATACTCCTCAGAGCCCATGGGGAGGGCCAGGACTGATCCAGGGTAGAGGGTATGCTCCCACTCTGAGCACAATCATTCTCTTTTCTCCTCTTTAGGGTCCCCAGGGACGAGCAGGGATGAAGGGAGAGATCGGCTTTCCAGGCAGACCCGTAAGACCTGCTCCTAGTTTGTTTGTCCCCTCGGCCATCGCCTCCTTCACCACATCCCCCCACCCCATTTGCACTACTTGCACCCGTTGAACCCCAAACCCTATTGTGTCCCCAAGGGGTGGGGTGATGCCAACATGTTGGAGGCAATGCCAGGGTGTTGGAGGTGACTCCAGGGCATCAGAGGTGACACCAGGATGTCACCCTGGGTTTGGCAGGGAGACGGGGATGAGGCTCATCTGTGCTGTTCATCCGTAGGGACGTCCCGGTATGAATGGGCTGAAGGGCGACAAGGGTGACCCCGTGGATGTCAGTAGCGTGCTGGGCTTGCGGGTGAGTACTGTTGCAGCCCCCGTGGCTGCTGGTCTGTTAGAGTAGGGGACATACACTGAGGGTCTCCCTGGAGACCTGAATCCCTTTGGCAAAGGGCACATGCCTCCCTCTTTCAGGGACTGGTTGCTCCTCTGGGGCAGGGCATGGTCTCAGTGTGTCCCCCATGGGAACTGTCCACTTTCCCTGACACATCTTTTCTCCCCCCGCAGGGTCCCCCAGGACCCCCAGGGCCCCCAGGGCCCCCTGGGCCACCTGGCAGCATAGTATACGACAGCAGCAATGTGAGTAACAACACGGTTACTGTGATGTGGGTGCTAAGGGCTGGTGACATAGTCCTCCCCCCAGTGCCCCCTGCCTGGCTGGAGGGGATGGAAGGTGTTCTGATGGCATCCTGGCCAGGACTGGCATGTGGGGCTACCATCAGCATCACATTGAGGGAGGGATGCCTGAGGATGCAGCCGCTCTCTCTGCAGCCACTTTCCTTTGCATCCCCACAGGCCTTCAGCGACTCCAGCCATCCTGTGCTGCCAGCCTTCCCTGGTAAGGGGGTGTCCCACTCACAGCTGCCTCAGAGCAGTTCAGGGACACCCAGCAAGGCAGGGCAGGGTGGGGAAGACCCCCTCCATTAAAGCTGGGGCTAGAATGCTGCAGCACTGAGATGGCATCTCTCTGCTGCTCCCCATAGGTTTCCACCAGTTTCCAGGACAGAAGGGAGAGAAAGGTGATGCTGGAGCCCCAGGACCCCCAGGTAGGTGACTGGTCCCCACAGGCAGGTACAGGCGAAGGTGGCTCGTGCCCATCCCAGCTTTCCTCTCTCCTCCTCTCCCTCTCCACAGGCCACTTCCCCTATGACCCGAGTCACTTTGGTGCCAACCTGCGGGTAAGCCCTTTTCCCCCCAACGGCGGCTCATAGGGCTGGTACCCAGCATGATTTGGGGTACTCGGGTGTGCCCCAGCCACTCACTCTAAGGCTGTGCCATCCCGCAGGGTGACAAGGGGGATGCAGGTCCCAAGGGTGAGAAGGGTGAGCCGGGCAGCACCCCGCTCTACGGTCCCAGCGTCTCTGGGCTGCCAGGGCCTCCAGGGCCCCAGGGCTACCCCGGGTTGCCGGTGAGTACCCCATGGCACAGGGGCAAGGGGGGGGGCATGGGAGGGGCAGCATCCCCAGGTGCTTTGCTCCAGGGATGCTCTCTTGAACTGCCTAGGGTCCCAAGGGGGACAGTATTGTTGGGCCACCAGGGCCTCCTGGACCTCAGGGCCCCCCCGGTATCGGATATGAGGGGCGGCAGGGCCCTCCTGGCCCTCCCGGCCCCCCTGGTCCACCCTCCTTCCCAGGTCCCCACAGACAAGGTGAGTACCTGCCCCATTGCATCCGTCCCTGCCACCCTTACATCACTCCCTGCACCCACCATATCCCTCTCCATGCTGCAGCCCACCCCATCTCACCCTTCTCACCCTCCCAGCTATGAGCATTCCTGGACCCCCTGGACCACCAGGACCCCCTGGACCACCAGGCACCAGTGGGATGTCCTTGGGGGTGAGTCAGGGCTCTGGACAGGGGGTTGCCCATGAGCTGGCTGGCCAAGCCCTGAGCCACCCTCCGGGCTCTGCCCCGTAGCTGCGCACCCTGCCAACGTACCAGGTGATGCTGAGTGCTGCGCAGGAGCTGCCCGAGGGCAACCTCGTCTTCCTGACCGACCGGCAAGAGCTCTATGTCCGACTGCGTGGGGGTTTCCGACGGGTGCTGGTGAGTGGGAGGGGGCTGGAGGGGCCCCCCATCTTGGGTTGCACTGCCTGGCCCTAGGGGAGTACAGACTGTACTGCCCTGGGGTTTCGGTGGTGTCTTTTGGCAATGCTTGGGGGTCCCTCCACTCATGTGTGAGGAAGAGGAGAGGGGGACAGCTGGGATATGATGTGTCATGCTGTTGCAGCTGGAGGAGCACACCCTGATCCCCAATTCAGCTCTGGTGAGTTCTCTGTCCCCCATGCCCATCCTCATCCCTATCTCCATTCTCCATCCTCATCCCATCCCCAGCCATCCCAATCCCAACCTTCTCCATCCCCATATCCATCCATATCATCAACCATCTCCATCCCTATTTCCATCCACCCCCAACCTTCTCCATCCCCACCTACAATCATGTCCATCCCTATCCCCAATTATCTTCATCCCCATTTTCATCATCATCCTGGTCCGCACTTGGGAAGCACCAACGCTCAGCCTTTCTCCCCAGGACAACGAGGTGTACGACAAACCGCCCAGCGTCCACTATGCTGGCCCCCAGCCCCCACTCCAGCCCCGCGGACCCCTCCACCCCCTCCGCAACCACAGCCCCCCCCCCACTGCCCGACCCTGGCGTGGGGACGAAGTGGTGGCCAACCAGCATCGCCTGCCCGAGCAACCCCTGCTTCACCACCAGCATGAGCTCCTTAATAGCTACTACATCCACCACCGGCCAGATCCAGCCCCTGTGGCTGCCCACGTGCACCAGGACTTCCAGCCTGCTGTGAGTGCCACATGCCAGCTGAGGGGAGGTGACGATGGTGGTCAAAGTCATGTACCTCAAGCCCTGTTATCCCTTCCTTGGCAGCTTCACCTGGTGGCCCTGAACGCCCCGCTAAGTGGTGGAATGCGCGGCATTCGGGGTGCCGATTTCCAGTGCTTCCAGCAAGCCCGGCAGGTCGGGCTGGCTGGCACCTTCCGTGCCTTCCTCTCCTCCCGCCTGCAGGACCTCTACAGCATCGTGCGCAGGGCTGACCGTGCCACCGTGCCCATCGTCAACCTCCGGGTACGTGCATATCTCCGTCCTCTTTCTGACACCTCGTGAGCTCTGAGGGCTGCAGAGCATCCCCCATCCATCCACGTGGCAGTGTCTGTGAAGCGTCCCCTCCCCAGAGGCAGCTGGGGCTCAGAGCTCCTGTGATGCTCTTGGGGTGCAAGCAGGGCTGACAGACACCCCCCTCCTCTTTTTCCACCCCACCTTACCAGGACGAAGTGCTCTTCAGTAACTGGGAAGCCCTTTTCACGGGCAGCGGGGCCCCACTGCGAGCCGGTGCCCACATCCTCTCCTTTGATGGCCGGGATGTCCTACGGGATGCCGGATGGTGAGTGCAAGATCTAGTGATGGGGAAGGAGGGGAGATGGGGTCTGGACTGTTGGGGGCAGCGACAGACCCCCACCTTTCCCCTTCCCAGGCCACAGAAGAGTGTCTGGCACGGCTCAGATACCAAGGGCCGGCGCTTGCCCGAAAGCTACTGCGAGACGTGGCGGACAGAGGAGCACGCCGTCACCGGCCAGGCTTCCTCACTGGGCTCTGGCAAGCTGTTGGAGCAGGTGGCCAGCAGCTGCCAGCATGCCTTCATCGTCCTCTGCATCGAGAACAGCTTCATGACTGCCGCCAAAAAGTGACACCCTCCCATCCCTGGATACCCCATGTCCCCAGGGAATGTCGAGCCAGAGCCAGCCTGCAGCCTGGCATCCCTGTGGTCTTCAGCCCTCCCCATGCACCTGCCCTTGCCCTGCAGGGTTTTCTTCTCCTGCAGACCTGAAGCCAAAGAGTATCACCATCACCCCTGCCCTGGGTTGGCAGGGGCTCTTATCCCACCTGGGGCAGGGCAGCCATGGGCTGGCTGCCTTCCTCCTCCTCTTGCTCCAATTCTCTTCTAACTCCTAATATTTAACCACTTCAGCTTGCATCCCCCACCTGCTCAGATGGTCTTTTCAGGGTGGCTGGGTGGGAGGATACTCGGCTGGGAGATTTTGGCGTTGCCATGCAATCTGCCATCCCAGAAAGCCTGCAGGGGATTCTCCGACCCCTCACCCAGCCCCGCACTGTCCTCGCTAGGAGCTCGGGTTTGGACCCAAATCCCCACTGCTGAGGGCCACGGGGTTTTCTCCAGCCAAAACCCTGGCATCCCACCCCAGCAAGGGACCGTCCCGTGGTGGTGCCAGGGCTCCCCTTAGATGGTCTCCGTCCTCCCCAGGTAAGGACCATCCCACCCAGTCCCCCATCATCATCTTCACCTCCGCCTCCCAGCCAGCAGCTCGTGAGCCCTGGGGGGGTCTGGTCCCTCCAGCCCCTCCGCACACCCTCGGGACCCCAGGCCATTCCCCCACACCCCAGGGACAGCTACACCCAGGTGAACGCAGGGACTGGGGTGATGGGGTGGCTCTGACACGGGGCAGGCATGCGCTTGGCATGCGTTTACGTACATGTGCGTGTTGAGCACACGTGGTACCGAGGGCAGGCACCGTCATCGCCCCCCTCCCCGTGCCACCTTTGCTGCACAGTAAGGGCCAAGGCACAGCAAAGCTGGTTTGAATTGGTGTGGGCAAATCCAAGGTGCTAAAAAACAAAAAAGAGAAGATAAATCTGTAACTAGCTTTTTATTATTGTATGGAAATTATTACCATAAAAGCTGTGCGAGTCACATGGTCTCTATTTCTTACAGTCTACTGTATTTTGTGTAATTAATGCAATTTAAAGCCTGTGGATCTTTTTTTTTTTTGTCAATTGTGTCCTATAAACCATTTTCTAAAGGCACTGAATAAAGAAATGTTGTCCTCTTGTAGCCTGGCTCTGCACCATGATGGGGAGCTGGTGGCCAGGAGACACCCCGGACCCCATCTCTATCCCTGTGTGGTACCTGGCAGCAGCAGCCATGGGCATCCTGCCCCTGCTCTGGTTGTATCTGGGGCTGAGGTGGGGGGCACAGCCCAGCCCCCATAAAGCAGAAAATTGGTCCTAAGGGGTTGTGTCCTCAACAGGCCGGTGCCAAGGACCGGCAGTGGGACAGGAGACTACGCACGCAGTGATGGTAACGCTCACTTATGGAGCTGAGACCTGGCCACAGTGGTCATGGTGCCGGTGCTCAGGCTTGCACAGCACCTGCCTCCGGGCTCTTCTGTGCTGGCACCTCAGCAGGGAGCTGGCACAGCTCCTTGGCCAAGGCCAGCTCTGCCGCCTGCTTGCGGCGATTGTACCGAATGCCCACACCAACGGCCAACAGCAGGTAGACCACCGCCAGCAGTGTGAAGTAGCCGAAATACACATAAAACTGCAAGAGAGTGGAGAGAGAGAACAACAGTTGCAGTCTCCGCTTCATCCCACAACATTAGGGGACCGCCTCCAACCTAAATGCCCCCCATCCCTACCTGGGGATGCACAGACAAGCCCAAGCCCCTCTTGTCAGCCACGATGATGGTGATGATGGTCTTCAGAACAGTGGCGAAGAAGGTGTTGACCCCGAAGACCAGCGCACAATGCTCTTTGGAGAGGGAGGTAGCGATCTGGAAACTGGGAAAGAGGAGGCCACCAGTGAACCCCTGGTACCAGCCCAGCTGCTGAGGTGGGAGCAGGTCCCCAGGGGTACAACACACATGGCAACAGGCACCAGGAACTGGTAGGAGCCACGGAAGAGGACGTAGGCAGCATAGCACAGCCAGATGTTGCTGGTAGTGTTCATGAGCAGGAGCAGCCCCGCCTGGAAAGCTGTCACCACCCCAATCACCAGCTCTGACCACAACGTCCAGCGGATCTTCACGTAGCCAGCAGCGAAGGAGGCACCAGCCCCTGGGGAGGAGATGAAGGATGATGTGAACACCTCACAGCATGGGAACACCTTGCATCCCCCAACCTAGCAATGCTCATCTTATGTCATCTCATGTCATCTCTCATCTCATCTCCACTGCCAAAACTCCCCCTGCATCCCCAAAAATGTCATGAGGACCACCACTCCCAGGGACGCAGCAGGATGGGGTTGTCCCTCTGCATCCCCGGTATCCCCAGCCATTCCCAGGGGATGCAGCGGGACAGGGGTGTCCCCCTGCATCCACGGTGTCCCCAGCCCAGGCAAGCGTACCCAGCAGCGTGGAGGCAGCGTCCACCCCTCCGTTGTACACTTGGCGGTTGTCCGTGGAGGGGTAGATCTCGTTCCAGAGGATCTGCACGTAGTACAGCATCAAGTAGTAACCGGCTGAGTTGAAGACCCACCACAAGGACCAGAGCTGGAGCTGGGGCTGCTTGGCTAATGCTCCCACCTCCCGCAGCATGCGGCACAGCGCGGCCTCCCGCCAGCCCTGCGTCCCCCCACGGACGTCTCCCCTGGCCATCTTGTCCAGCTCGGTGGGCACAGCCCCATCACCAGCCCCCTCAGGCCGGTTGAAAAAGAGACTGCGCTGGGGCTGCTTGAGGAAAATGGTGAGGATGAGGCCGAAGCTGACGAAGCCCAACGAGACATAGTTGAGGGTGAGGAAGGAGACACCACCCAAGGTAATGCAGAGCTGGCCCAGCACCGAGCTGGTGAAGACGCCCAGGAGGACGGCGGAGCGGGAGTAGCTGGCCATACGCTGGTAGTGTGATGGGGTCACGAGGGAGAAGATGTAGGAGGAGTAGGCGATGCGGGTGGCCATGGTGACACCGTAGAAGAACTCCATCAGCTGCATGGCCAGGACCGAGGTGCCCAACACCAGCAGCAGCCAGATGGAGATGTGGCTCAGGCTCTGCAGCACCAGTACCGGCTTGTAGCGCAGGTAGTCTGTCAGCAGGAAGATGGGCACCAGCATGGCCATGTAGGAGTAGGTCAGCACTGGCGTGATCATGTTGGTCACCTGCCATGCATGCAAGGAGGGGCTGAGCACAGGACATGTCCCTGGGGCTTCCCCCAGCCTGGAGGAACACAGTTTGGGTGGGCACCAGCTGCTCACCCCCATCACGGCACTTCCTCGGGGAGGAATGTGGCCTGTGGCGAGCTCGGATGGGGGCCTGGCTCAGCCTCGGCCCCCTCCCGTGCCGGGAACGCAGCGTTCCCACGGACACAACAGCCTGCCGGGACTGAGGCCAGCGTCCCTTTCTTGGGGACAACAACATGTGGCCCCTCCTCACCTAACCCCATCGTTGCCAGCAGCCCGGCAGTGCACAGCCCTGTGCTCCCCACTGCACCATGCCAGTGTGGGTGGGATGGGATGAGTCTCCTCCTGGCTCGGCACCCCACCGCCATCCCACTGGCTGCCCAATTGGGCAGGGGTCAGGCACAGCCCCCCCAAATTGGTTGCCAACGTGGGCACAAGGTCTTATGTCAGGAAAAGCTGAGCCTGGGCCTTAAGAAACAGAGTGACCTCGCAGCCCACTGAGACAGGTACATGCTGCCAGCTAGACCCATACCACACCACCTTCTCCCCGCCAAAAGCATCCTGTGCATCACTACACGCTCAGGACATGGCATGCCTGCACCCCTCCACACCCGAGGACCGCAGAAGGATGCTCTGACCAGCCCTGGGGTGGTGACCGTGTCCAGAAAGGGGGACATCAGGGGGGACAGGCTGCCCGCGGCTCACCTCTGCCTGTGTGAAGTTCTTGTCAGGCCCCAGGAGACACGGGGTGATGAAGCTCTCCCCAGGCCGGACCTGCGTCATGAAGCCATAGAAGCAGAGGTAGAAGACTTGCAGTTTCCAGCGCTGGTCTGGTACCGTCTCCGACGCTGGTTTTTTGGCGTCGTCATCCTTCTTAGGCATGGCTCCGCTGGCTCTGCAGCAGGATGGTGGCGTTATCCCAGGGACTGTCAGCTAGATGGGCTTTGCCGGGCCAGGCAGCCCCTCTCCGGCCGCAGGCGCTTTCCAACGCATTGAAAGCCACGTCGCTGCAGTTTCTGGGGAGAAAGCAGCATTTGGCACAGGCTCAAATTCCTCCATAATCGCAAGGCAAATAAATACCACTACCTTCTCCCCAGGAGATGTTCTTGCAAGAAGAAAAGCAGCTGCATGTCTCACTGTGCAAAAGCTGGGGGGGCCCATTTAGGGCGGCATTTGTAAATCCCATGTGAAAAAGCCTGGATGCATGAAGGACCCGGCTCTGCGGCTCCTGGGCTCCCACCACCTCCTTTTTCTCCCTTTTAAGAGTCAGTGGGGTTTTAACCCCTCCCCGAAGTGACACTTCCCTCTGAACCAAGTCACTGTGCTGCAGACTCGGAGGCAGAGGGATGCAGGCGCCCAGTGCCAAGGATGCTCTGGAGGAAGATGGCAGTGGTTGCGGGGACTGCACTGGTTGTGAAAGGGAGTTAATGTGCACACTGGGTGCAGGGCCACTCATGTTATACATTAGTTGGGTGGTTGGCAGGACTTTAGCTGAGCCGCAGGCAAGTGACTGCCCTTCGGCTCTCCTCCAGCAGGACACGATGTTCAGGTGGCATCGCCCAGCCTGGGGAGAATGCAAAATGCCATGAGGTTCATGGTCCAGAGGGGGATTAAATGCTCAAATCCTGAGGTTTGGACATAGTTAAGCTGGCAGCGCCGGGGAGGTCCGATTAGCAGTCACGGGATGAGGGCAGGAAGGAATAAGGCCTGGCCCAGGCGTCCTCTCAGTGCTCCTCACTCCCATAAGTCACGAACGGCGCTTTTCGAGCCATAAAAATCCACGTGTGCCAATCCAGGCTGCAGGAGCAAGGTCTAGAAACCTGATTACCCTGCTAATTGCAGGACACCAAATCACAGTCATTAAAAAAGAAGTCCATGGTCCCAGTTCGTGCCCCCCACATCCCTCCATCCTGCGTGGCAAGGCTGGGTGGCTCACCTCTGAAGAACCCCCTCCCAGCCCCTGATAACACAGGCAGCGAATGGGGAAATCCTACGGGATTTCAGCACTGGTGCCTGAGCATCGCCAGAACGTGCACATCCTGGAGCTCACAGCTGGACAAACAGCTTGTACCTCTCAAATAGGTCCCTGGGAAAGGAGGCAGGGATTCAGGGCTCACTCACTGCCAGCCAGCTACTGCCCAGACCCGGTGCCGGTTTGAGTGCTGGATGGAGCTCCACAGCCCTCCCACTGTGCCAGGAAGGGCAAGGGTCAAGGAGCAGGTGCTACAGCTCCCCCCAACACCCACCCAAGCACTGTGCCATGCCCACCCTGGGCCCCTGCCAGCCATGACTGCCTGGACTATGCCCCATCACTCGCTTGTCCCCACGTCGGGCTGTGGATGTGAGCAATCATCACCTCTGCGGGGCAGCCCCTCGCCATGTATGCTGGGACCCCAGGGGGCTGTTTTCCACTCTCTGCTCCAAACATTTTTTGGAAGCAGATGCTCCCCACTTCCCTTTGTGTCTATCCAGGATGGATACGTGTGCTCATGCCTGGCCCAAAGGAAACCATCTGCACGAACCTCAGGATGCAGATCCATGCATCTGCCTCGGTGCCACTGTCCCCAGGAGCACCAGGCTCCTCTAACGCCTGGCATGTGCATTCCCACACATGCAGGGACCCGAGCCTCAAACCCATCTGACCATCCAGGGAGCTGCCACCGCTCAAGGTGAGCAGGCACGAGTCCCAAGGGATGCTCCCAGCTCGGAGCTATTGTCCCTCTGCCCTGGTGCAAACCAGGCAGAGGAGAGGGAGCAGAGCACGGGCGGTTATCACCGTGTGAACCTGGTTATCTCCGGGTTATAGCAGCATGACCTTGACGAGGGATCATGGTCACACTACACAGTTGTCAAGCCAGGGCCACGGGTGCTGAGGGCCATGAGCTCAAGCACAGCTCCTCGGGGAGCCACGGCCACTGAGGCCCGGAGGGGACAGCCCTGGAGGGGATGCTCTCCCCGCAGCCACATGTTGATGGCACAGAATCCAGGTCACCGAAGCACGATGCATTTTGTAGGGAGCTGACAAGCGGGCAGGAGATGGGGGTGTGCGAGCCCCTGGAGCACCTTCCCCAAAACAGGGAGGGAAGCTCCCTAAAGTAGACCCGTGCCCACCGTGTGGGCAACACAGGTACCCCGGGACACCCCACATCCCCGGTACCCCGGGCACCCCAGGGACACCCCAGATCGCCGGTACCCAGGTACCTCAGCACCGGGAGCACCCCAGCAGCCCGTACCCCCCGCAGCCCGGACCGTACCTGGGGGCTGGCGCGCATGGGGGCAGCGGCCCGTACCCGCCCGGGCGCCGTGGGGGGGTCCCGGGGCTCCCCGCGGCCCCGCTGCCGCCGGAGCCGCAGCCGCAACCAACCCAGGAGGAGGAGGAGGAGGAGGAGGAGGGTTTGGGGGGCCCTCGGGAAATGTAGTCGTGCCCCACGTGCGGGGTGACCGCAGGACTACAAGCCCCACAGTGCAGCGGGAGGAAGGAAGGGGAGAAGGAAGCGGAGGAAGAGGAGGAGGAGGAGGAGGAGCTCGACTATCCCCGGGGGCCGGGTCACACCGGCACGTGGTTGTTTGTCTGAGAGGGGGTGTAGTCCCGACCCCCCGAAAGCATCGCCTCTCTGTCCTGCCCTCGCAGCCCGCAGAGTGGGGGGTCAGCTCCCCGCCCATCTGCCGTGGCCTCTGGGCTGCAGGGCCCCGCATCCCCCCACGCTGGCTCTCCAGCACACCGCGGGGGACGCTGCCCACCACCTAAGCTCCCCCCACCAAGTGATTGAACACCTCCTCTTCCCACTCCCCACTGCCCGTAAGCCGCTTGGGTTTATTTCTGCCCCCCAGTTTTTAGAGGGGGGGAGGGAATTTGTTAGAGCCCGGGCTGTGCCACATCCCCGAGGGTCCTGGACGTGCCGCTGCCTGTTGGGCTCGGAGCAAAATCTCCGAAGCCCCTCTTCCCCTCCAGCACAGCCGGCAGCAGCCCCCAAAATGCATTTATGGGGTAAGACCCAAACATCGGGGCAAGGGGGACTGCACCGGTCCCGGAGGCAAGAGCATCTTCAGAGGCAAACTCAGCAGAGGTGGAGACCCTCGAGGATCAAGCCCTGGAGCTGGTGCCCCCACCTCCCAGGAGATGACGCATCTTCTGGGAGCATTTTCTCTCCCTGCCTTTCCTCCCCCTCTCCCAACACTTACCCTGCCAGAAGCAAATGCAACCTGACAGGTCTCAGCTACTCCGCTGAAATATTTATATGTTCCTGCCTGGAAGCGTGGCAGCAGGATCCCAGATGTCCAGGGATTGTCCCAGCCCCCTGCCCAGGGCTGTGAGGGGTCCAGGCAGCCGCACCCCAGCCTGGGGTCTTCCCACCCAGAGGCCTCCCATCCCACTGAGTCCCCCAACCCGATGCAAAGATGCTCACCACCAAACCACTGTGGTAGGGGCTGGACCAGCATTTATTTCACTTGGGGGTTTCTCCTTCTTTTCTCAGCCAAACAGTTAGAGCCTGGGTGTGTCATTTAGGTGGGGGACATCCCAAATCCTTTCTTACATGATGGCATGTTTGCTCCCCGAAGATGTTTCCTCCTTAGGGTGTCCTACCAGGATGGCTTTGACACTGCAGGAGAGCCAGCTCGTATCCCCTCCAGGTGGGCGCTGGTCCTGGGGAGGATGGCGAGACCACAGCAGATGTGGCTCCCTGTGACTCCCAGGCAGGGGAACAGCCCTTGGTGGGACCTGTCTCTCTGTCCCTTGACGATGGCAGGGTTGGGTCCCTTCTTTATGTGTAGCAGATGTGTAGCAGGACCTGGGTGCAGGAGCACCCCAAGGTGCGGGTCAGAGGTGATGCTGTGCACCCGGGCAGTGCTAGCTGCCGGGGTTTGGGGCTGGGGCAGGGGCAGGAACTGGGGCAGAGGAAGAGGCAGGGGCTGGGTAGGGGCAGAGTGGGTTTAGGGGCAGAAACTGGGGCAGAGGAAGAGGCAGGGGCTGGGTAGGGGCAGAGCAGGTTTAGGGGCAGGAACAGGAGCAGGGGCTGGGACAGGAGCTGGGGCACGGGGCTGGGGCAGAGCAGGTTTAGGGACAGGATCAAGGCCAAGGGCTGGCGCAGGGCCAGTGTCAAGGCCTGGTGCTGGGGACCCTGCTTGAGCAGGGACTGGGACATGGGCATGGCCTTGAGCAGGGGCAGGAGCATAGGCAGAGGCTGGGGCCGGGAAGGGACAGGGGCAGGAACTAGGGCTGGGGCAGGGCAGGGACCAGGTCTGGGAAATGGGCAGTGGCTACAACAGAGAAGGGCAGGGACAGGGAAAGGTCAGGGGCTGAAAAGGGCCAGGGGCAGGGGTCTGGGCAGGGGTATGGGCTGGGGCTGCGGCAGGGGCTGGGATCTGTCAGAGGCAATAGCCGAGGTGGGGAAGAGGCCGGGGTAGGCTCAGGGGCAGGGGCAGGGGCGGGAAGGGACGGGGCAGAGCCTGGGGCAGGGGCAGGGCGCGGTGGGGCGGTGCGTCGGGTGGGCCGGGCAGAGCCGGGGGGGCCGGGCAGGGCTGCGGGGCCGGGCAGGACCCACCGCTCGGCTCCAGCTGCCGCCTCCCTCGAAGCGAGCCCCGCCGCGCCCTCCCGGCCCCCAACTGCGCCGCTCCCCTCCTCCTGCCCAGCCCTGCCGGTCCCTGCCCGATCCCTCCCCGCTCTGCACAGCCCGTCGCTCCGTCCCTCAGTCCGTCCGTCCAGGGGCAGGTAGGGGTTTGTCTTCCCTGGGGCGCTGGTTTTTGGGAGGGGGCGGGCTGGCGGGGGGGCCCGGGACGGAGCCTTCGTCCTTCTCCAGCCGGGTCCGTCCTTAGGGCGAGGGGAGGCTGGGTTCCCCCCCGCGGGCACCCGGGTGGTGGCGGGGAGGGGGACGGAGCTCCTCCGACGAGGAAGCGGCTGCCGGTGCAACATCACTCCGGGAACCAGTCCGGGAGCAGGAGGCAAGCACCCTTCGAACGCAGGGTGGCTCTGCAGAGCGATGGTCCCCCGTGTCCCCATCCCGAGGGGCTTCCCCCCCCCCCCCCCCCCCCCCCCCATGCCTTGTCACCTTCCCGGGTGTGTGTTTCTGCGAGGCTGCTGAGAGTTTTCCGTCCCTGACTCCCAGCCCGGGATGCTGTTTGGCTCAGCGGGGGCTGGCCTCTACCAAAACAAGCTCCCTGCGGCCCCGACCCACGAATGGGGGTCCCCAAAGGAGAAGGCTTGCCGAGACCCCCACCCGCCGCTGCAGGGAGAGGTGTGCGTGTGGACAGGTGATGGCAGCGATGCTGTGCAGGCAGCTGGCTTTTGGGTGGTGACTTTAACGCTCGAGCATCCCGCGGTGGCCCACTGTGTCGGTCCAGCAGTTGTTTCTAAGCCCTGGCTCCGGGTATGCCGGTCACCAAGCACCCACCGAGCAGCTCATCAGTGCATCCAGCTGGGGCAGATGCATCCTCCAGATAAGGGCCGGGGGGAGGAAGGGGGCCCAGGCCTCGTTTCTGGAGCTTGCGCCTCCAATCTGCCTCCACAGTTGGGTGAATCATCTCCCGGGAGCCTATTTCCCCAGCTGGGACCTTTCTGTCCTTCCTCTGAAATTGGGCTGGTTCATCAGCATGCGCCTCAAAAGAGCACAGGGTGCCCTGTGCTGGGGTTGTTCCTCCCTCCCCTCTGGAGCTATCACCCCTCCTCACATGGAGCCACTTTGAGAGTGGTAGGATTATTTGGGTATCGACCCTGCGGCAGTGAGCAGCATTTATTGCCCAGTTCATCCTGATGAGTCCCCCTGGGGTCTGGGTGAGGCCTTGCTGAGCCATCCTGGTGAGTGGGGTGTCCATACCACCCTCCTCGCAGCAGCCCAGCCCTGTGAAGCATTCTCTGGCGACCGCTGTGCTGCAGAGCGTCCCCACCCTGGTGCGGATGCTGCATGGCCCCCCGGGAATGGCGCAGAGCCCCACACCACAGAGCGTCCTCCCCCACCTTGTGGCACGGTCAGCCTGGGGACAGATGGGGCAGCTGGGGGCTGTAATGCCCCAGGGGCTCCCATGATGCTGTGGGTGTGGGGTGAAGCCAGGGGCCGCGACCACGCAGCACGGTACAGGCGTCCCAGGCTTTCCCGGCCTGCAGCCGGACGGTGCACGCTCTCCATCCTTGTGAGAGGAGAGAGTGACTGTGCATCCTGAGGGATGCGGTAGCAAAGTGGAGGGTGGTCCTGGTGGGAGATGCACCAACCACTGCTCTGTGCCAAGGTCTTGGAGGAGCTGGGAGGTGGACAGGGGTCCCCCAGGGTGGAGGGGATGGATAGCAGCACCTTGTGCAGACCGGCTCCAGCTGTAAACAAGCAGTCTGGGGATGGAGACCCCCATGGGAGGTGACAAAGGCACCCAAAATCTCTGTGGCCTAGTCCGTGCTTTCTAGGAGCATTTCCACAGTGGCCTCTGGGAGGATGCAAGAGAGAAACCTGTGTTTGGGCTTGCTTTAAATGATGGCGGAGGAGGTGTAGCTCTGCTTTGAAATTCCAAGCAGGCCCATGTAGGTGCCAAAACTGCTGCCAGACACTGCTGGGGTAGGTTGAGCAATGCTCAACCTCTGTGCTGCCTGAGCCCTGGGTCCATGGGACTGTTGTGGGAGGCTCCAGCCCAGGTTAGCGGGTATAATTATAACCCCTGGCTCCTTTTTCTTCTCTTTGCAATGGCCCCGGGAGACCATGGGCTTCTTTTGGGACAGGAGCTGGCCCCCACCCAGCCATTCTTTGTGCCTGCCCCTGAGAAGCTGCACAGTGAGGCTGGGGTGCTGCTGACACCCCTGCGTACGTGATGTCCCTCCCATGGGGCAGAGCCTGGGGAGAGGGAAAAATGTCCTCAGAGCCACCCCCTGCTGCTGCAGGACTTCTGGCAGTGCCCTGCTCTGGCCCCCGGGGGAAGCAGGCACAGTTCAGGCAGCTGCTGGCAGCGCTAATGGCAGCACTTCCTCACGGCTTCGGTGCTCTGCCAGAACCACTGCTTCTCCGCCCTGCTAATTGTGGAGGTGAATTAACGTCACTAAGACATGGCCGGCATCCCGTGTGGTGCCTGCTGGCTGTCCTTCCCTGCGCCAAGGCTGCGGGGACGCTGGAGACGTGCTGGCCTGGGGGACGGCGTTATTGTACCCAGGGTGGACCCTTTGTTCCCAGCCGTGGGACAGTGATACCTGGGGCAGGGACAGGGGCATCCTTCATCTTTCTGCCCCATCCCAGTGCACGGCCATGGGTGGAGGCTCTTGCCTTTCCACACTGCAGAAATAGGTCTGCTTTTCATCAGGTTGGCAGGCAGACTGGTGCTGGCACCTCTCAGATTGTGTGCAGGGAACCCAGAAAGAAGAAAAATTCCCTTTAACACAGAAAGTCCCTCCTCTGGGTGTCCCGAAGGGGCTGTTTTCTGTCGAGGAGGGAATATGGTATTTTTGGGGAAAACACATTGAGACTTGGCACACCAATAAATGGCGAGCCCTTTAGAGGAGCTATGGATGGTTGGTGACTTCCTAAGGAGTCAAAACCCAAACGCTTTCCTCTGAAAATGGCAAAATGAAGTGCTTTGAATTTTTACCTTATTCTTTCGGTTGCTTCTTCCCTTTGCTGAGCCCCAAATTCTGGCCTGTTTGGGCAGGCTTTGTGAGGAGACACACAGAAGAGAAATGCCATTCCCCAGCTGGGGGGAATGTGTTTTAAGCCTCCTTTGATCTGGCAGCAGCCCATCACCAGGGTCTCGTGGTGTGTGCCCCCCCAGCCTTGCCAGGGGAGTACAGATATCATGTCCACCAGCCTGGTGGGCACACATGGTGGGGAAATCCAGCATGGACCAGAGGAAGAGAAAGGGGGGGCCACATGCAAGGGCAACCAGCCAGCATCTCCCAGGAAGGGGTTAATCCTGTAGCTCCGGATCTGGTATCCTATTGCTGGCTGCTTTAGGTAAAAGCTTTTTTGGCTCAGTTTCAAGGGCAGGCTGGAGGATGACTTATGCATCCTCCACCAAGGAGTAAACCCTCTTGTCCAGACTTTCCTAGTCTAAGGTGATGGTTTCCTGAAAATCCAAGTGCCCTGGAGGGCCCCAGTAAGCTGACCCAGGGTTTGGGAAAAGCTGCTTCCCAGCAGTGCTAGGACCTGCTTGTCCTCAGGGAATGGGGGCTGCAGCACCTCTGGCGTGGGTGCTGGGTGATCCCCTGGAGTGGGGACCTGCTGTGGTGGGCATGGGGTGAGTGACCAGCACCAGCACAGCCTGTCCATGCTCAGCTCGAGGTGGGAAGGGAGCAGAGTCTTTTCTTAAAAGCCATTAATGATTATAACTCAAGCAACACATTTGGAAACATAAGCGACGTGCTGCTGCAAGCAGAGGTAGCAAATGCTTGCCTTATTCCTGCCGTTAGCTGCTGCTCATGGAAGGTTTTCTCATCTGCGATGTGCAGCTTTGCTATGTGCATCCTTTGGAGCTCCCCGCAATGTGTTTGCGGTGAACACTGCATGAACATGGGACTCAAAGAAACACCGAACCACAGCCGGCATGGGGCTGGGGGTGCTGCCAGGGGTCTCTGCCTTGAAACCTTGAAACCTTCCCCCTTGTGCACACACATCATGACATGGGGTCTGCACTCCAGGCTCACCCCACCCCGTGACATGGGTTCCCCCCCCCCCCCCGTGTCTCTGGTTGTGACATCTTTGCTCCATCATACTTGCAAGGATTTTGAGGGTTTTGCCACTGGGCAGCCGAGTGCCTTGCTCTGTGTCAGGGCGCGTTGTTTGGAGGATGCTTTCGCCCCGGTGCAGCCTGACTCTTATCCCTTTTGTCTGCAGGGCAAGGGCTGCCCAGCTGGCTGCACTGTCACCTTCCCAACGCCACCAGATGTGCCTCCGAGCCGCGCTGTGCAGGGGACCGGCCCCAGGGGTAAGGAGGCAGGAACGGTCCCACCACAGGTCCAAAGATGCCCAGGGTACTCCAGGCATGACAGTGGCATGTAGAGAGGGTATCTGTGAAACAAAGCCCTTTCCTGTGGAGGTGAAGCTCCATGGGGCAAGCGAGCCTCTCTGCTGTGGTTGCCCGTGGCCACTCCATGAAACGTACCTTGGGAATCCTGGGAAGCTATGAAGCCCAAAGCCAATGGGCAAAATTCACGTGTTTCTGACATCTCATAGCTTTGGGAGAGATTCTCCTGATCTGGCTATGTTGGATGCTTTGTGTTAGGGGAGGAGGATGCCTTGGGGATGCTCAGGGTGAGCTCAGGGGATCCCTGAACTTGTGCTGGGCAAAGGATCTTGTAAAAAACAGGAGGCTGTAATGGGGAGGATGGTGAGTGCATGGTGAGGTATAGAGAAGCAGCCTTGTAGCATCATCAGGGGTTTTAGTGTCTGCTGAAAAATCTACCCATGGGGACCTGTTCAGGCACCTCAATGGTCTGGACAATTCTGTGACTCAGTTTCCCCACCTGAAAAATGTGTTGCCCGTCCGGGGGATTTTGGGCACCAGTGCATGGCAGGGGATGGATGAGGGAGGGCCCTGAGGTTGCCTGTTTTTACTGCACAGACGGGGTGACCATGGTCCCCAGGGACACGCACTGATAGCTCACACTCTCTCTCCGGGAATATTTCCTTACATGTGGACTCTGTGCTGGGGGCCTGGCTCCCCGGGTGAGTGATAAAAGTAATGCTGTGCCATGCTTATGCGTGTTACAGCTCAGCCAGGGCTTAACTGGGCTCTGCCGGTCACCCAAGCACCTTCATCAGAGGACTAGGGTACAAACTGTGCCCAGATGCCATGCATTCCACCCTATATGGTCTCTGTCCTTGCCCTGGGTTGCGGCCTCCTCCTTTCAAGTTTTTATGAGAACTAACATGCCTGTCATCAACAGCTCTCCCTGTCACAGCTAGAAAACACCCCACAGTTTTGCAAGTAGAGCTGACATTATCCGGCAAGATGTTTTTCCCTTGAAAGCATGCAGGAATAGTTTTGCCAGCCCTTAAGCAAGGGAAGAAGGGCAATAATAAGGGAGGGAAGGAAAAAAACCCAACCCAGAAGAACAGATGATGGCACCAAATTTGCTGACCTCCTCACTCTCAGTTGCCTCTGGAGCAGAAGGAAAATTAGTTGGAGGGGGTTGGCTGCTTGCAAATGGCCCCGGGAGCAGGACTGGGCTGTGCAGATCCTGGGGTCTCCTTAGGCTGACCTCTGCTCTGGGATCTTTTTGGCAGAAACACCCTTCTGAAAGGCATGGGGTGGGCTTGGCCATGGGTGATATCGTGGGGAGCTGCTGGTGGCATCTGCTGCTGGGGCTTGGCTCTGGCTTGACTGCTTTGACATCAGCGCATTACATCACTCCTAATCCTTTTAGTGATGGATTTGGAGAGAACATGTTTGGCTGAAGACTTAAACTAGCCCACTCCAATGGACCTAATTCCCATTTTTCCCCAAAGGTGAGGAAGGATGGGGGATTCCACTGTGGATGGTCCATCTCATCCCAGTGGGTGCTCCTAAGGCTTCCTTAACCCACCAAGGACTTCTCATGTGCAGCAAAGCCTCAGCCCTTCATGGCCTGGGAGCACTCTGGAAGTTTTAAGAACTCACCAGATGTGGTTTCCCCCAAGGAGACACCAGCTGCTGGATAGTGCACTTACGGCTTATCTTGCTGTGTCCTAAATGAAATGTCTGCTTTTGGGAAAAAATAGGTCTCCACCAGGTACCCAAGCCCCTGGCGCTGCCTCCTCTGCCCTCAGGTGTGCTGGGGTCCCTCCAAGCATGCTGGATGTTGCTGGCATTTGCTGGAAGAGGGAGGAAAAGGTGAAATACCAAGCTTCCCCCCCCCTTGCCAACCGATTTGTCCTCTAGGAGATTAGTCTTCTTCCCTGGCTTACAGGGGGATTTGCGGCCACTCCATCTGCTTGAGCCCAGCAGGTCAGCGGGTGCCGGGGAGGAGCAGCCAGAGCCCAGCTGCTGTCCCTGCTCCCGGGCATCCCGGGCAAAGCCACCCCTGGGTTTGCACCATGGGCTGGCAATTTCTGGCTATATCTTTAGGAAAGGAGTGAAAAACCCCAGAGCTACGTGGGTGAAAATTGCACTTTCAATGTGGTTTAGACCCGAGGGCGTTTGTTGATGGAGCTGATGGAAACTGTGTGGAGCAATGGCAAGTTTTTTAAGCTGTTGTTGGCTGGTAGGAAGCTTTGAGGATGCTCGAGGAACTCCCCTTCCACCCAGGACAGTCCCAAGGTGATGATTGCCCTGTAAAACCCACTTGACCTCTGGGAAAGAAGGCAGATGGGTGGGGATGAAAGCATCTCAGTGGGGGCTTTCCCAGGTTGACACACAACGTGGCTTTGGGGGTAAGTGAGGGGAGTTTGCTGGCCAGGTTTTCTGGAGAGGAAAACCCGGAGGTGATAGGGGTGATATGGTCCATTGCTCCCCTCTCGTCACCAGGCACCATTTGAAGGTAGTGGAAAGCAAAGAAGCTGGAGGTAAGTTAGGGAACTGCAAATGACAAATGGACTTACAGAGGCTGGATTTATAAGGACTGACTGAACTAGGTTTGTGGAAGCAGCAGGAGGGGGGTGCTGGGTGATGCTGGGGGCCAGGGATTTGCTGAGTGCCATTCTGCTTCCAGGCTGTGGGGACTGTGGGACACAGGAGCCTTTGTCTGTACCCAGATACCAGCCAAGAGCGGGTCTGATGTGCTGCTGGACCCAGGAACATGCTCTCCCCATGCCTTTTCGGCAGGCATAGGGCCATGTGAGACCCTGCCAGACCTCCCCAGGGATGATCCCGTTGGGGCAGCTCTCAGAAAGCACCAGTTTCTCTTCTAACGTGGTAGAAAAATCACAAAGACGGTTGCTCCGGGCAGCAGACAAGATGCTGAGACACCAACACCACCCCCATCCCTCTCACTCACCACTGCGGAGCCCAAGGAAGAGACCAATTTTGGCCCCCCATCTCCATTCTCCTTCCCTTGCCATTTTGCCAGGAATACCAATGGAGGCTGCCAGGTGTCAGCTCTGAAATCTTTTAACTTTACCTCGTCTCCCCAAATGGACAATGTCTCCGCTCATTAGGTACCCGCCCAGGGGGCAGATGTCAGCTTTGCTCATGGCTTTTCTCAGCTCATCTCTGCTGAGACTCTTGACGGCTTCAGAGCGCTCAGGTCCCATCACGTCACGCTGGCTCCTG
This sequence comes from Athene noctua, assembly GCF_965140245.1. Taxonomy (NCBI): domain Eukaryota; kingdom Metazoa; phylum Chordata; class Aves; order Strigiformes; family Strigidae; genus Athene; species Athene noctua. Next base: position 27,285,550 of record NC_134043.1, on the reverse strand, counting down.
CCTGCAGGGCTGCCCGCTCTGCTTGCCCGGTGGCTGCGTCGTCCTGGTGGCAGCTCACCTACGGCCCCCCCACCTTGGGCTCACCACCTCCCCCTCCTGAGGAGTGCGGTTTTGAAGGATGTTTTGTTAAAAGGCTGGAAACTAATGGGCACCAGTGGCACACACGTGGCGTGTGTGTGTGTGTGTGTGTGTGTGTGCAGAGCTGGAATTGGTTTTCCTTTCCCAGGCAGTGCCTGGGAGGAGAAGCTATCTCTGAAGTCTGCCCTTTGAGGCTGATGCGTCCCGACAGCTTGTTCACTGGGACATTAAAATCATTGCCTCTCTCTGCGTAAAACACCCAGTAAGGCGGATGATGGGAACACAGGTCAGGGGAGGATCGTTCTCTCCCCTGCGCAATGAGCGATGGCACTGAAAACCTCAAACAGCAGAACAAAGCAGATCCCAGTGGTACAGGGTCTGCTTCACCCCAACTGGATGGGAGTGGGGTCCTCTACAACATGAAGGGGTCCAACAGCCTGGAGGGACAATGCTGATGAAGCCATTTTGCTGAGTTTTCCATCTATAAGGTGTATTATAGCTCAGGAAACTGATGATATGGTGGGGGAACATCCCCATCCATCCCATCCCATCTGGTGCATCCCTCACCAGCTGCACAACACATTTTCCAAAAGAGTTTGAGTTTTCCCTGGTGGGGTGGGGTTGCAGCAAAGGATGAGGACATCTGCAAGCTCTCCATACTCTCCATACTCTCTGCAGACGTTGCACCCCACACAGGTGCCCCATGGTCCCAAACACAGGGCCAAGTGAGATGTCCTATGGGCACAAACATCCAGGTACTCACAGGTGAGGGAGAGCTGAAGTCCATCTTGGCTGGCTGTTTGCAGGAGAGGCAGGCTGGGTGTTGGAGCAGACTTTTTTTTTGCAGGGGAGGTGGTGTGTGGTAGGGGATATGGGAGAACCTGCTGATATTTGGGATGGTAGGATAGGGCAGCCTGCCAGGGTTGTCAGGGGGCTGCTGCTGCATCTCCAGCCCAGAGTAGGCACAGAGATGGGGAGACTATGCGCAAGGCTGCTGAAAATCTGGTTTTGCCTGAGCAAGCTTTGCTTTGGGGGGCCCTTAAAAATGATTCCTGGTGTGATCTGCTGGTTTGGGCTGGGCAGCAGGGCAGTGTGTGAGCTGGACACCCACCAAGGCAGTGCAAGGGACAGTTTCCATGCCTAGGTCCTGCTTTGGATGCCCACAGATGTCCTCAAGAGCAGTGCTCACCAGCTTGCTCTACCTGAGCCAAATTGGGGAAGTTGTCACAGCCACATGGAACTGGGCACAGGACATGGAAGTACCCGTCAGCTCACCTCCGAGGCTGCGCACGAGCAGGGTGCTACATACAGTTTGTTCATCTTTGCATCCTGCTGATGCCAGAGGGTCAAACCCTCCAGAGGATGTTTGTCCATATCTCTGTGATTCCTCCTTACCCACTCAAGACTAAATGCTGTGAAATTTTGAGCCCTGTGGAATGAAGTGGTTGAGCTCTCCAGTGCATGTAGGTGGCATCAAGCTGAGGGTGCTGCCAAGCCCCTGGGGAGTGCTGTATGGGGTACAACACCCTCAGGGCTCTTGGTGCCCCTCTGGCATGAGTTAAAGATGTTGAAATGTCATAGCCTACAAAGGCTGACTTTTGAGGGGACTGGCCATATCAGTGCTTTGGAATTCATTGCATTCTCAGGTTCTTTTATCTAGGAGCAATAGGTGTGGTTTTGCTGGGATCTGGATACCTCTGCTGCTCTGCTCTTCACAAGTGACTCCTTCAGCATCCTGGGTGACCCCTCATGAACACTGCTGATCAAATTTACTAATGGGACCTAGTCCATGAGAGCTAGTGGATGAGCTGGCCATGCAGAGATGGAGCCACGCTTTCCACTGCCATGAATCATAAGGCAGAAAGCTTTTGGTGTGATAAGCTTGCTGGTGTCTTTCTCACAGCACCCGTGTGTGTTTCAGGGGAGAGAAACAACCAGGAAAAAAAGTAATTGACTCCTCTTCTTGTATTGACAGAGCAGACACAAGATGCAGGGTCTTTAGCCGTGCTGGAGTGATGATGGTGAGGATGATAGTCTACCAGCAGATCAAAAAGTTGCTTGTCCATAAGCTTGTGATGCTGTCTTTTAAGAAAATTCCTGACTGCCTTGCATTGGTCACTGATGAGCAAGATACTGCTGTTGGGTGATGTGGGGACACAGACAGCTGCCACAGCCAGGGCCAATTTGGCCACGGTGGATGGCTGCACCTGGCAGAGTTCTTCTGGAAATGGCCCTTCAGGAGGAGTCGAGGGATGCTTAAAGCAGCTGTGGTCAAGACATGCTTGGGAGTCCTGAGGTTTCTGCTTGGAGGCAACTTTGGGATTACTTGGGGTGCACTCATACCCATGATGGAACTGAGGTTGGCCCCAGCACAGCACCAGTCCTCTGGGAAATGCAGGCATGTCCGTACCAGGAGGTGACGTGCACCTTAATCACAGAGAACACCACTTAGGTGTCTAGGCAAGCGTTCAGCTCCTCTGCACAGCTTGACTCACCTGCTCCTGTGCATCTCAGAAGGCCGCAAGACATAGAAACAGAAGTTTTGGAGACTGGCTTACAATTCTATCTGCACCAAACATTCAGAGGAAAAAGCTGTTCTGGAAGCAAAAGTTTCTGTGGGTGGGTGTACATGTGGTGCACAGTGAAAGACGACAGGGTCGTGGGTGGGATCTTACCATTTAGCATGTTGCTGTAAGGGTGGACGGATTGTAACATAACAAGAAGCAGAGCTGCTGGGAGACAGACCAATATTTGATTAAGAAAACTGCTGACAAATTCTTTAATGACACATTTCCTGAATGCTAAGCCTTGTCTTGGGATAAACTCAAACCTATGACCTGGAAGACAAATAAAAGTTTCTTTCCTCATGAATTCACAGGCTGTGGGTCGCTGCTCTGTGCCTGTGTGGGCAGCAGGGAGGCAGGACGTGCCCGTGGGGCTGTGGCAGAGGGGCTTGCCTGCGCTGGCACTGGGGAGAAGGAAGTGGGTTTTCTTGCAACCCCTTGTCTTCCAGCATCCTGGATCCTTGTCTGAGCCCCCTTGTTCATGTGTATTTTGATGAAGCTGGTGCCATGGTCAGTTTTTTCTTCCTTTTCTCAATACTGGAATCAGTGACCAGAAGTTTTTGCTGACTGGCATAAAAAAATTACCAAGGATTCTTCTGCTTGAGGCTGTTTTGTCCTGTTCTCTGGGTTACCTGTGGCCATGGAAGCAGTGCTGGGAGGAGGCTCTTGTGGGTTCCCAGGTAGGGGGACTGGCCAGGCACCCTGGGGTGCTGAGATTTCGTGCTGTCTTCCAGGTCCTCCCCTGCCACCTCAGCTGCTGATCCCCAGCCATCTACCCCGCGAAATCCCTGATCTGCGCCTGCTGTTCCTCCAACGGTGAGTCACAGTTTGGGTTTTCCATCCTTTCCAATTTTTTTCAGCTATTTGGATTTGTTGGGGGGGTTTTTTGTTCCCTCTCTGTTTGTTGAGAGTCCACGAGGAAGGATGTTACGATAGTGACAGTAGGATTTAAAATTTATTTTGCTTGTGTAGGCTCAGTGGAGAGTACTTAAGTGCCTCAGGGTCCATCCTGGGACCTGTCCTGCTTGCAGGTGACACCAGCTGGGGATGTAGTCATTACCTTGGAGGACCTGGCTGCCATTCAGAGAGTCATATAGAGTATTATAGGGAAAAAACATTAATTCTGAGGACAGTTGGTCACTGAGAGAGACTCTATAGTCCCTGTCCTCGGAGGTTTTCAAGCCCCAAAGGGATAAAGCCCTGGACAACCTGCTCTGATCGTAGTGCTGATGATGTTGTGAGCAGCAGGCAGGACCTGAAGACTGACCTCAGGGGGGTCTCAGGGACTCCCCTCCCACTGATGTGCTCCTTCCCATGGCATCAGCCCCTCATGCTCAGGTCGCTGGGGGTAAGTACAGTGGTTGCTGAGTCACCAGGAAGAGGAAGGTTTCCCATTATAATTCACAAGCTGCCCCAGCACATCAAGGCCAAGCAATGAGTGGGGCCTGCAGCTCACCCACCCCACTGCCCAAAAAATATTTTGGGAGATGGAGAGGTTTTTCTGCCCTCTGGCACTCAGCTTATTAACAGCTCAGGCTTCTGGATTGATTTTATTGATGGGTAATGCATGCCCCAGTTAACTAACTGGAAAGAGCAGCAAAAATAAAGCAATAAAAATAATGCTGCACCTATGTCACTGAAACGTGCTGGATTATTTCCACTGAGGTTTGATTTCTGGATGAAGCAGACCCTTGGCTTGTGCTCCCTCTGTGGTGCTCAGAGTTCCCACAGCCAGACCATTGGGCTGTTGGTCACCTGGGAGATCTTGCTGGGGTTGTGTCTGGGGGACCCCCTCCTCCACAGCCCAGCTCTTTAGTTTACTTCCCTTGTTTAATGGATGCTGGAGCAGGACCTGCCCAAATCTGGTCTGAGTGTAGATAAAAATACAGACAGGGCTTTGCTGCCTGCCCCATAACCAACCTGGAGGTGATGCTCCTGAACATTTTGTCCCCCCCAGTACAAACCATGTTTTAATTCTTTCTGAAATTCACTTTTCCTGGACAGTAAGCAGCCTTCGGGTGTCCTTCCTCTGTGCTGTGCCTAACCTCTGCCATGTCCTGGTTTGCAGACTCGTGCTGTGGACTGCTGGTTGCTGCCCTGTGCTCAGCATGCCCTTTTCTGGTGCAACCGGACCCTCCAAGGAATCGCTCTGGAGCTCGAGGCTGGCCTGCAGGGTAAGGTAAGGTGAGCTCAGACACTTTTCCAGTCCCAGGGGTCTTTGCGGATGCACCGTGGTCTCCCTTAGGCTATAAAATGCCTGCAGGGAGGATGTGGTTAGGCTCTACAGAGAGACATACTGCTGGACTGCAGGGACCCAGCTCCTTGTGAGGGGCAATGCTACGGCATGGGCAAAAAAAGGGAAGGGGGTTTTGCTCCCTGCATGGTGCAATCCTGCTAACAGAGCTTCTGTGAGAGGTGTATTTTGCTGCTGGAGGGTCTCTGTGCAAAGGGGTTGGGACAGTCATGCATCCGTGCAGGTGGCCCATCCTGCCGCCGCTGCCCTCATTGCACTCGTCCGCCTGCTTTCCACCACGTTGGTCATAGGGGTCCATTAAAACCAGCTAAAGAGTTAAGCTGGGAAGTGCACAGATGGGGTCATTCTCATCAGCCACTCTGCTTTTGTTACTAAAATAGATTTGCTTTGGCCTGGGGCCATTGTGTTGTCCCAGGCATTGACTATCGCAAATGGACGACGAGGCAACATTTTCCATTAGTGAAGAGGAGAACACGCATCTCTGAGTGAGAAGACAGCTCCATAAAGCAGAAATGTTGTAGCAACAGACAAATCCACCTCTCTTCTCTCCCCTTCCTTTTAAAAGTGTCACTAATTGCTGTTTTCTGCACATAAAACCCTGAGAGACACCAGGCAGAGCAACACCCTATACCTGCAACAAGATGGTGCGTTTTGGGTAAGGGGATGAAGGTTTCTCAGAGGAGCTGTAGGTAACTCACTCAGGTACACTAAGGGTAGAACTTGCCCAAAAACCTGTGAGGAGGCTTGTCCATGATCACTGGTGACGTGGTGGGTACTAGTTACGCCTGATCTTAAGCATGCATCATCTGAGGTTTCTTCCGTCACCGCCTGCGGCTCCTGTGTGCCTCTTACAAACACATCCATCTGTAGAGGGGTTTTTTGGGGGGTGGAGGGAAGCTTTTTTTTTTCCTGCTGGTAGTCTGGAGGCCATGAGCTGAAGGAAGGATGCGCTTCCTGCTTACTGGCATTTCCCTGAGCACACCAGGTCTTGGGGAAGGGGTTCCCATTACCAGCCCCAGGAAAACTGGTCCATGTCCTTGCTGGGAGAGCTGAGTATCCAGCTGGGGACCAAGTCCCCAGACTGTCCTCCCACAAGCACTCTTAAGCCCAGTCTGTCCAGCAAGTGCATTTTGTTGTCTGGCTTTAGTGAAGACACTTTTCTGCAGTAAGTGGTTATTAAAGCATCATTTGGGCGAACATCACGACAACTCACATCTCCCATCTCCTCCAGGGAGGTCTCTGACCTCATTTTTCTGCCTTCACATGCTCCCTGTCCAACATCCCATCCCTTCTCCCAGGCCTGTGCCCTGGCCTCTCTACCACATTTGCAGTCAAGACTGAAGCCTGGTTCCCGGCTCTGAGCAAGCCAGCAGCTTCTGGCTTAAAATGCAAAGCAAGGTGTGGTTTTCATTTTAAATGCTAACCCCTCTTCAAGGCTGTCTTGGACCTCTTGCCCCATGGGACTTCATCCTTAGAACTCAGAGGTGATCCTGTGTGTGTAGTACCATGACTACTTAATAGAAAAACTACAGGTGCGAAGGACACCTGGAAGAGGACCCGGTTTTTGGAGACTACTTGGCACTGGGAGACTGCTGCTGCTCCATCTTGCACCCAGGTGATGTGACGAGTGGTCACTGCTGATGCTGGGGGCCAGAGATGCTGTGAGGTTAGCAGGGGGCTTGGGTGGGAGGTGTCCATGCCAGCAAGGGGAAAAGGCTGTGACACGAGGCTGTGGGGGGTGGGTGGGGACGTGCCCGCCAGTGGCAAACAATTTCCCAGTTTGACCCTTCTGCTTAATCTGAACTTGAAGGTGAATGAGCAAAGCTAGTGGCATCGATCTGGGATGTGGCTGATGAGCGCCATGCCCTGCGGCGGGCTCGGCCCCCAGCATCAGGTCCCTGTCTCACTGGTTTTTTCCTGCCTTTCCTTCACGCCTTTCCAAAGCCATCAGTCAGAGCGGGGCCTGGTGTGGCACCCCAAGCTGCTGACCTTGCTGGGGGCAAGGGGGATGCCATATAGGCACCTGCAGAGAGCTGCCCCACTGCGTGATGGGCTTCTCCCAGCCACGGCTGCCTCTCTACCACTGGTAAGCTTGGTGTCTGCCTACCATCAGCTCAGGGGTGCAGGGAGGCACATACTAAAGGCAAAGACGTCGGTACCAATAAAGCCCATGCTGTGTGCCAGGAGGCATGTTTCTCATAGGTAATGAAGTTGTCTGCCAAGCTGCCTGCTGATTCTCATGACTTGGGTGGTCTGATGTCTTAACAAGCAGCAATGCATTGATGGCATTCAATTCGGACTCAGGTTGCAGGTCAGAATGTAACTTGAAGCATCTCCACACTGCTCTTAAGTCTTTACATAAAATGCCATACGAACTGGCAAATTGTATTTATTTGACCCATTGGGAAACAAACCTGAGTGTAGGTTGGAAACCTAGAATTTACCTTGGCTGATATGTAGAAAGCTTGTTTTTGGGGAAAGAAAGATGATGCGCCTTCCCTCAACATCTTCTGTGCTTTAGCCGCAGATTTTCCACAGCTGAAAATAACAAACCATTTTAATCTAAGTATTGCTTGTTCTGATCTTTTAATCCAGCTTGCTTTCTATTGACAGAGCAGCCTAAAATTATTTCTATGCCTGCCTCTATATTATATAATTATTCAGAAGATTACTTGGGAGCCAGATTTAGCTGGGCATCACTGGGGAAGGATGAGGGGGCTGCAAACAGGGAGCTGTGGGGCTGGAAGATGGGGATGTTCCCTCTCTCCCTTTGCACACTGGCCATCACAAAAGGATGTGGGATGGGAGGGGAAAGCAGCAAGATGAGCACTTTTGGCTGTGTCCATAATTTGCATTTGAGCGTGGCAAGTTTCTCCCTCAGCTTGTATTTGTTGGACTAAAATGCCCCATCATCTGGCTGGTGGATGGAGAAATATGACCCTCCAAGCCGCAGAGGATTTCAGGTGAAACCCTGCACTTCTCTACACCATTTGAGGCATTTTACGGCTGTATTTCTCTTTTTGATAACAGCATGGTAAGACAGTCTGGCCTCAGGAAGGACCTGGAAATAGGGACTGTGCTCCTGATGCTTTCTGTCCCCGTGCAGAGCCATGTGCAGGGGAACAGTCACAAGGGAGAACCAGCAGTCGGGCTGTGTGCCAGATCAGGATGTGGTGGTGATTCCAAGAAGGCGTGGAGGTGGCCAGAGCTGTGTTTTTTCACCAAAGCCCAAGTCTAGCTGGTTCTTCGAGGAGCCTTAGGTGTTATCCTTAGATAAGAAGGGCTTGAGCCCCTGGATAATAGGATGGCTGGGGACAGCTGCTCTGCAGGAATAACATAACTGAAATTCCAGGGCAGATGCCAGAGGTAGATTCACTTAGGACTTTCTGTTGGCAGGGATGACGAACAGGCATATCGCTAGCATGACAAGATGGCACAGTTGAGGGATGTGCCAGGTGGGGACTTAGGTTGCCAGAAAAATGCACCTTCTGACTGGCGTGACACACGGGCTTGAGCTTTGATAGGAAATGCAAGAGGATGTCTTGGGCTCCAAAAATTCCTTTGCCTTTCCCCAACATGAGCGTCCTGAGACTGATGGGCTGGTACCTGCAGTTACCAAGGGAAGGCCAGGATCTGCTTGGCCTGTGGACCATGGCTGGCTGGGATGTGGTGGCTCAGATCTGCTGTCCCCTGGGAAATAGAGAGCTGGGGCAAGGAGGGACCCCCAGCACCTGTCAGAGTTAGACGCTGGGAGCTTGGCTTGTCCTGCCTTGATCCATGGGGCCTTGGGCACCCTTCTGGGGAAGAACATCCCCATAATTGTGCTGCGTTTTAGGTTTAGTGAGTGTCTGTGGGGGAACACTTTGAAATGCCCTTTGAGCCTGGCATGGCCATGTGGTGGTGAGAGCAGGCAATGCCCACCCAGAGCATGCCGTGCTCCCTCCACTGCCCTTGGTCTTTCTTCCAAGAAAGCAGTTTCAGCAGACCCTCTGCCTCCAAAGCAGACTTATCTCTCAGAGAAGCTGGTTGCTGCAACCACTGTGCAATAGCTGGTAAGGCACCAGAGGACAGGATCAGCCTGGGAGAGGTCAGAAGCAATGTAAAGGCACAAGAAAATTTTTTTGGTGATGGAGCAGTTGTAACACATCCCCTTCCTCTGGATTCTGCAGTCCTTCAGCCTGGTCCTTCCCTCCGCTGCTGCTTCCTCTGAGATGGATGGTTTAACACAGTCCATTGCCAGCAGCCAAATGTGCATTGCTATACGCCTTCCTCCCCCCCCAAAAGGCTCCATCCCTGGGGTGGGTGAGCAGGCACTGCTCTGCCGGTACCCTGCTAAAGCATTTCCCAATTTCTCCCTGCACACGGGCAGTGCCCTGGTGCTCGTCTCATACCCAAGCTCCTTTCTCCTTCATGTTGAAAGCGTTGGCTGGTTCACCCTCATCGCCTTGAGGCAACTCGATTTGTTCAGTGGCCTTTAAAAAAATAATAAAAAAAAAAAAAATCAAAGCCCACTGAAATGACAAGAACATCAGCAGTGGGTGCATCCCCCTTTCCAGCAAACTGAGGGATTTGGGAGAAAATAGGTCACATGCTCTTCATCCTGTGCCACGTGGTGGACCTCCCAGGACCAATGAGGTTTGGAGCCCTCTGCGCCGTACGGCGAAAAAAACCACTGGGATTTTTTCCCCCCTAGCATTTTTCATCCTTTCCAAACGTGGAAAGACTGGCCATCTGTCCGGACCCCCCTCACGCCAAATCGGCACTAAAGCAGCTCTTTGGGGAAGGTAAGAAGATTTAAAAGATTGTGTTGGTGGAAGACCACCTGCCGCATGCAACTTTTCCTACCTATGAAAATCAGGGAAGAATCAAGAAATGAGTCGGGTCTGGGGATGCAATGTGGGTTAGAAGAGCTGTGGATGCTTAAGAGCCATCTTAAGTGAATCTCTCGTAGAGGAAATTTAAGTCTGTGTCGGAGAGAGGTGGGATTATGGGAGAAATAGGTGCGCAAGCAAGGGGGTTAGCTTAAGTTAACACCTGCTCCTCAAGTCTCTTCTATATTTGCAATATATTTTTGCCAGATTTGTTTTGCAAAATTGTCATTCTCTTTGTGTGCTTTATTTTGATAAAATTCAGTTTTACCTATGCCTTGTGGCTAAAGCCAAAGAGTGTATCCCTGGGTAGGGAAGCATCCATCTTGGCATTAACCAGAATATTCAGCCATTCCTAATTTACCTGATTTACAGTGCAGGCTTTGGACAGTGTCATTTATGTATGCGCTCAGGTGGGAATAGCACAAATCAAATTGCCTTAAAGAAATTGATACTAAAATAACATAGACGTTAATCACGTCTTAGTCTGGCAATGTAATAAAACCCCTGACCCTGTTTGATTTGATTTTTACCTTTTGGTTCTATTTCCATTAATTTTTTTTCTTGTGCCAGGGAAATTTGATTTGGAGAGAGGAATACCTCTTGTTATGGGGCTCGCTTTGTTTTTTTTTTATTTTGCCTTCAGATATCCATTTTGCTCTGGGTGGCTAAATTATTTCTGATACTGTCATGTTTCTGTTGCATTTTCTTTGGTTACACCATTGCTTTATAAGTAGAATAGTGAAATATTAGTTGCAAAGGTTATAGAGGACTTAAATACTGTTGAACTCAATCCCAAAATATCTTCTCCTTATTATAAAGGGAAAATGTTCTCGGACGTATTTTTCTTGTAATCTGAGTTTTCTGGGATAATGTAATGTTAATATGAACCATATTAGAAAATCTTATTTTATTAGTCAGAAGTCACGTCCAGCTTAAAAATAAACCAGAAACAGTGGAGCAAGGGCGTTGTGTTTAAGTTTCCATAAAATGATTGACCTTTGTTTTGACAGATGCAAAGACAGATGCTAGCCTGCATTTTGATACAGAAACTAAACCCTGAAAACTGGCAGTTTTTCCTGATATCTGGAGTTTTACTTTTAATACAGAATTCCAAATCTCAGACTTTCCCCCTCTTTTATAGATTTATTTATGTAAACATATTTAGTATTCTCAGGTACAAAAGCAAATTTGAAATTCTTTCTTCCTGAGAAATACCTGTAAAAAATGTTATTTTAATCTTGGTTGAATTAAGACAACATTTATTTCTGAAGAAAAACGAACATCTCAGTGGTTAAAAAAGGCTACTGATCAAGACCAAGGGGGAAAAAACCTCTTGAAGTGGTTTCAACATTATTTTAATGTTTATATTGCAGTGAGTGCAAATTCTGCTTTCAAAATGCATTAGAGAAACCGTGGGGTTTTACTACATAGGATCAGAAAATACAAATGTTGTCAGAATCAGTGGCACGGGTTGTGCAGAGCACACCAAGCAAACCACCTCCGCAGTGGCCAGCCCCGATTTGGGGTGGAAGCGGAGGGGACCTGGATGCTTGCACAGGCAGACACTCACCACCTTGCAGGATGCTCTTCTGGGTAACTACCAACGATGCTTTTACCTTTCCTGGTTTGGTGGTCCCAGAACCACTTTTCTCAGGCGATGATTTTTTTTTTCCTCCAAGCTGGACACTGGCTTGGAAAATGGGCATTTTCTGTGTGGCAAGTGGAGCAGGCACCTTGCTGGTGGCACACTGCTGGCCAGTGTGGCTCCCTGTGGCATCAGGGCTCATGCCCAGCACACAGGGAGAAGCTCGATCCCACTGGCGGCGGAGTGCTTGCAGCCCCGGCTCTGATCTGTAGCGAAGAGATGTGTTTGCTTTTGGCGAAGCAGAGGATGCTTTCCCAGCCCTGGGACATGCTGCGCAGGGTGGCACCTCTGGCATCGAGTCCCCGTTCCTGCAGTGTGAGGGTGGGTGGTGGCCTACATGGCTTGAGTTTGCCAGACCTCTGTAGCTGCTTTTTGGACAGCTGAAATGGAAAGTGAATTTAAATGCTTCACAGATGGATGAGGGCTGTCCCCATCCCTGTAGTGAGCTTTTTTCAGCTTCTCAATGAATGCACTCATCCTGGTGCTGCAGTCAAGCACACACACATACCTGGTTTAATTTCTTTATTCTATTTAGGCTTTGCTAAATGAGCTGGTAGCCAGCAGTGGGTGCCAGCGCAGAGCACCCCGCTGGCAGCAGACCTGCTCCACCCCACAGATGCACGGTCTGCCGGAGCTGCTGGGGTACCACCCGTGGCAGAGGCAGGTTGGGAGGTCGGTGGCACATCCCGCCCTGGATTTCAGCAGAGACCCACAGCCCCTGGGGATGGGACTGCTGCAGCAGCCGTGCCCTTGCAACCAGAGTCAGGTTTAGGGACAGGGGTTGTCATGGCCCCTTCCCCAGCAGCCCAGATTCCCAGCCGCGAAAATTCAACAATTCCCTCACCGTTGTGTTTTGCTCAGTGTTTAGACCTGAGGTTACAGAGGACCTACCATGGGGAGAAGGAGAGAGAAGGCAGCTCTCCTTGATTTTAATCGGGGTTGAGGTTTAGCTGAAGTGAAAACAGATCGGGAGTGACAGTTTTGGAGCCTGCTGTCAGGGTCTGAGCGTGGCGCAGCGGCGATCCACCCCCAGCCACCGAGAGCCCCCGTCCTCCTCCTCGCCAGCCAAACCCGGGGAGAGCAACCACCGCTGAGCACAGGATGGGGGCCATGCAGCCCGGCTCCACCGCTGACACGGCTGCCGGGTGGTTTTGTCACACACTGCCCCTGCATCCACCTTCCTTGTGGTACTTTTGGCTGGGAGCAGCATCAGGCAGGACGTGGCCTTGTGGTGGCCACCGAGCATGTATTTACCCCCTGCTAAATCCAGCCCGGTGCAAATGGATGCTTGAAAAAGGAAGGATGGGGTTAGTGCTGCATCCCGACCGAACTGCTTGGTCCTGACAGAGCAATGCCAAGTTGCTTCTCCAGGGCAGGGAGAGACCCCAAGTGTCTCCCTTTCCATGTCTCCCAGCAGTCTCCCATTCCCAAGGAGCACCTATGGCCAGGGTGAAAGTCATGGATTTAGGCTTGTGGAGAAACCCCACAAGCAGAGCACTGCATCCAGCCCTGAGCCCCGTAGGAGCTGGGATTTATGGGGCCAGGCTGGTCATGGCTCCCCTGTCAGTCTCACTTGGTGGCCACACATTTTGCGGGGAGGGGACCAGCAGAATTATACTGTACTTATGTCCCCAGCATGGTGGGGAGTGTGGGCCAGGGAGGAGAATGGGAAGAACTGCCTCTTTCCCCCATGCCTGGATGAAGAGGGGGTAGGACCTGCCCCAGGTGCTTTGACAAGTTCAGTGGCATTTATGAGAGCAGCCCCAAGCCCCCATCTTTCTTACTGTACACAGCATTGGGCTGCCATCTACTTTAAAAAAAGAAATAAATCATCAGCTAAATCTTGTTTTTTGTAGAGACTGAGAATGGGCAAAATAACAGGCTCTTTGCCTGTCTTGACCTGGCACCTCCTGTTTGCCCCTGTGTGCTCTGAGTTGGTCTGTCTGCCTGTCCACTGGCACCTGGACAGTCTCCTCCAGGGCAGCCCATGTGCTGTGAGCCTTGTCCCTGTTTCCAGGGATTAGAGAGAGAGAAATGGAGATGGGATGAGATGCAGTAGATTGCTTCGCTCTCGGGATGAAGGGATTTGTGGACTGTCCCCAGATCAGTAGATTGAAAACAGGGGGAAATTATTGGGATGATGCTGCCTGCAGGATTAAAGCCAGGGCAGGCAGCAGGCTCTGGAGGAGGGGAATGAGGTGGTCATGGATAGGGGGGGCCACAGGATGCCTGCTGCTCTGAACTGTGGGAGATGCTCCTGGTTGCATGCTCATCTGTTTTGGAGGACGCACTGGAAGCAGATGCCCCCCCCCCCCCCCCCCCCTCCCCCGCCCCAGCTCTCCAGGGTGCCTGAAAGGGTGTACAGCATGATGGGCCAAGGTGGAGAGAGGGATGAAGGGACTAGAGCCATGTTCCTGGTGGCTGGGTCAAGAAAAGTAGTGATGGCATGGTTTGGTGCCTGCTCTGGGGGTGCTGAGGCCATGCATGCATCCATACAGCAGTGGTGTAGAAACAGCATGGGCAAAAGTCTTGTGCTGTTTAAGTCCATCCAGCTCTTTTAAGTGAGGGCTGAGTTACCTCCTCAAGGTTATGGTTAAGGCTGTGCAGTCTCTGGCATGGCAGTGGGATAAACATGCCCATTGCTTTCTGCTTTCCCAAGACCCCGAAGGTGCTCTCCTCTCCGCTGCAGCCTCCCCTCCCCATTAAAAGGATGCCAGGAGTGTGCCTGAAGCTCTTTGCAGAGCAGTGCCCTCTTATTTCCAGGCTGCTGGAGGACAAGCCACTTGTCCTCTGAGGCCCACACAGCTCTCCGTGGTCTCTCCTCCTTTATAAACAGCAGGCATGGATGTATGGCTATGAGCATCCGCTTTTTAGACGTCCTTTGGACTTGCCCTGAAAAATGGCCTGTAAAAACTGACACATGGGGGACTGCTATCTGATTGTCTCACTTCTTTATCTCCAGAGGGGTGTCTTTCCAATGCTGGCTGCACTGGCATCCTTTGGACAAGACACGGGTTCTGCGGAGATGATGCATGGCCCTCACAGAGCATCCCTGGGGCATCTGTTGAGGCATCTCCCTGTGCGAGGCAGTGTCTTCTGGGTCCTGTTCCTTAGCCTCTGTCTGGGGGCAAAAAAGGATAAATCGGGTGCATCCCTGAAGCATGACCCACCCTGGGCATAGCTCAGAGTCAAGTTTATGAGTGCAGTTGTCCAACAGATATAAGCTTTATTTGCAAACACGGGAATGTTTGTGAGATTTAAACAATGATGACTGCCAGAATAACATTGTCACCAACAGCACATAGCTGTGGGGAAGCTCTTTTCCAGCACCTGACCTGGATCTTCTTCACTGCAGATTAAGTCCCTCACTCAAGACCATTGCCCTATCTCCCACCACCCACCTCTCCTGCAGAGCCTTGGTTCCTCCAGCCCTTCCCTGTGGGCCATGTTTGCTGATTCCAGGATCTGGGTTTGCTCTTTGCTGGCTGGATCTCTTGTAAAGACCCACCTTGTTGTTCTTGGTTTCCTTCTGCAGATCCTGCAAGTTGAGTTGTTACTCCCAACCATTTTCAGGTGAATGGAGTGCTCTTCCTCCGTTTCTGTGCACTTAATTGCACACAGCCAAGCTCGGTACTTTGCCTGGCTGAACTGCATCTTTTTTCTCCCTTTTGCCCAGCTCACTTCGGCCTCTTGCTCTGCTCTCCAAGAGCTTCCCCAACCTGGGTTGTCACCTGGCAGTTTAACAGGAATGTTGCTGATAAATATTTCATGGGGGGTTGGAGCATTTCCCAGCCATCTTCAAACGATTTCATCTGCCCCAGGCTTCCCTGGCTCTTTCAGGACAATGCCGTGTAGGATAGTATTAACAGCCTTGTTACTGCTACGCCTGCACTACCAGTCAGGGCATTTCCCCGCTCTGTGAAGGCTCATCCCAGGGGGTGTTTATTGCTGGTGCTTGCAGAAATGCTGGATGAAGTGCCATGGCTCCCTTCACATCACACAAGTTTCTCCATTCCCCAGCAGTGTGGCCCAGCTGCCCTCAGCAGCACTGCTAGTAGTGTTTCCTATGTCCCACTGCATGTTCATGCATGCAGATGTGGAACGTGGCACTGCAATAGTCATCTTCCTCATCTCCACAGTGTAAGGCAGTGCTGTTTCAGCCAATTCATGAAAGCCTTGGGATTTTTTTCCTGTTGCTCAGATGCTTCAACAGAATCCACCTTGCTCTGCAATGCTGAGCCTCACGGCAGGGTCCAGGCTGCGGGTGCAATGCAGTGCTGCTGGCTCTGCCTTTCCTGAGATGGCCAGGGCACCTGGGCTGAGCGGAGACTGAGCAAACACTTGGTCCTCAGTGGTCCAGCAGTAGCTCTTGTGGGGCCCTTGCTTCCAGCCTCTCCAAAACATTGGCCTGGGCATGGAGGAACAGCCAGTATTCAAGAAAAACCTGTAATAGGTAATTTTTATCTGAATCTTCTGGCAGACCAAAAGAGACAGAGTGACCTTCCTTATCCCAGAAAATGTTATTTTCTCAGCACATAGGATCTTGAGTGCACCCAGCACTTGCTGAAGGCTCACAGACACCTGAGGATGCTCTTGGCCACTGAGTCGTAATGGACCCAACTGAGTAGTGCAAGGAGCATTGGTTCTCATCACCTCATAGGGCAAAATTTCTGATGTACTTCACAGAATCACAAAATCATCTAGGTTGGAAAAGACCTTGAAGATCATCTAGTCCAACGATTAACCTAACACTGACTTAAGCAGCTTTACATTCACAGCAAATACTGTTTTTATTGGCACAATCAAAGAGCCCTGAAGTCAGCTCAGACAGGGTTTCCTGGCTTGCACAAGGACATCTAATAGTCTGCTCCTACTACACTGAATTTCCCTCACTGTTGTGTTGTCCAGCCTCTGCTTGTAACACAGCAGTGGCTCATATGAATGAATGGAAATTCTGCAGTCTTTAGACCTCTGCAGATATCTCTCTCAATGTACAGCTACCTAAATTTCCTCCAAACCTAGTAATTAACATAAGCCTCCAAATTTTGTCTCCTGCAGATGTATCAGGGCAAGAGGTAGGTGCTATCACCCTCATGTCCTGTCGCATGGGATGAAATTATGTTCAAGACCTTCATCCTGGGAAGACTGATAGAGAAAACTGCAACTTTGTTTGCTAGCCTTCACAAAAAAGATTGCAATAATGGCACTGCCATTGCAGCAAAGCCAGTCATTCTCCTTAGACTGGGCTTGCCTTAGAGAAGGTGGAGACTAACACCATCTGACATGTGGGGCCTGATTTCACGCATGATTGAACATGTGTGCACCAGCCATGCCAGGGTTGCACTTCTGTGGGTGGCTGCTGCTGGTCTTGGTTAACTGTTGCGGAGCAGCAGGCTGTGATGAACCACACAGTGCTCAGAGGATGAGCAGACACTCTCACTGAAATCCCTCCCTGGTTTTCCAGTGTCCACGGGCTGGAGCCAGGGGTTTATGCTACTCTTCGTTATAGAGACTTGCCAGCTTTCCTGGACTGTGCTGGAAGTATGCGATACTGCATTTCTATTCCACTTGGTCTATCCATCAGGTCAGAAATCACTCTGAAGTACATGAAACCCCACTAAAACCCTACAAATATAAGGTGGATCAGCAGACGCAAATGAGGTTGGTATGGTCAACACCCAAAGCAGAATGCACAGCCTGATACCAGCTTGTGGGTGCACCAGATGAAGGAGAAACCCAGGAAAGCAGCTGGGAATTTCCTGGAGGGGAGAACAGGCTTAGCACATCTTTGGGCTGGTCTGAGAGCAGAGGTGTGCATTTGGCTGGGATGTGGCTGAGCCCACTGCTGTGTGACAGGTCTGGAGTGATGAGTCATCGTACCAGTTGCTCCTGAACTCTGCTAATAGCAATATCTAGATTCAGTGTCTCTCCCAGTGTAGAAAACCAACCCTGATCTTCAGAGGGCAGAGTATTTGGGGAGAAAACCATACTGACATGAAGGGTGGTAGGAGATAATTGTTTAGAAATAGAGAAGAGCTCCCAAGAGTTGCAGCCACCAAAGAGGTTGGTGGGAGAAGCAAGAGTTAGAAGACCACCTGATGCATGGAGGTAGCAAATGAGGAAGCAGGAGAGGTTGCTTTGGTGATCCTGGCACTGCATTTGTGGGCAGAGGAGCCAGCAGAGCAGAGAGGGGAAGGGAGGTTGCTGAGGGTCCACAGGAAGGTTCATTTGCATCCCTGCAGTAGTAATTAGGGTAACTGGCACAGAGGTGAGCAAGACTGGAAGAACCCTCTGGTGCACACAAGCAAGGAGAAGGCAGGTTATAACTGCTTGTCAGCAGCCAACAAATGACAGCCTGGGCCATGAGTGGAGACACCCAGAGGAGAGCGGGGAAATAGGAGCAGGTGGCAGAATGAAGCCTCCAGAGATGCCTGCTGTGAGGGCAGAAGCAGGGACATTTGTCTCCTGTGATGCTTGGAAAGATCAAGGGCAGGGGAGCAGCAAGGATATACTGCTGGCTGATGTATCAAGTTGGCATGGGGGATATTTTTTTCTTTTTTGATTAGAGATATCTAAGATATTTTCACTGAAGCTGGAAAGTAACAGGAAAGGTCAACCAAAATTGCTACAGTCTGTGGAAAATGGTAGCAGCTGGAAATGCAGCTTTATTGCAAGATGGCATTTGGTGTCACTCATGTAGATGGTGTTGCTGTCCTCTCACGGCTTCGTCTTCTGGCAGGCAAAGCCTGCTGGTGGCTGATATGTTTCCAGTTGGAGCCTGAGTTTAAGGTAATGCTTGACTTTGGTTTTCTGCCGTAGCGGTTTTTCTCCTTCCACCCCTGTCCTGATGAGGCCAGACTGTGTTGTCGTCATAATCCTGAGCTCGCTGCATCATGGTGCTTCCCAGCCACTAAAACATAATGCTGAAATCGCCGGATTAGGTCTTAATGGCAGGATCAAGTCACTGGGAAATGAGTGGGGAGAAAGCTCCTGTGGTGGACAGGCAGTGCTCCTCAGGAAAGCAAGCTAAAAAGCATAAAATATTGGAAAAGCAGCCTCTTTCCTGGCTTCCCCTGCTTTTCTCTACATTTGGCACATCTTTCATTTTCTAAGGGTCAGAAAATGCTGGTCTGAGTCTTGTGAAGGAGGTATTGAGAGGTCAGAGGTGTTTAAACATTACCTCCCCCGCAATGGAAAATGTTGTCTTGAGGGATGGACTTTCTGGACAAGATGTTAATCCCCAACATGAAAGTCTGCCAACCACATCAGAAATCTGGGCCGTGCCATAGCATATTGCAGTGTGCTGAAGGACAGTGAAACTCTGTGGCTGTCTTCAATACCTGGCATTCTGCTGGTGGGGCTCCTGAAACACCAAAGAGCCTGGGAAGCATGTTGGATGTTTTTTAGGGTAGCATTGCCATTGAGCAACCACCAGGATGCTCCAGGGTAGGGTCTTGGGGCAGGTGGCACAACATCCCTGTACAGACCGGTACCACGGCCACGCTGCTCTTTACCTGCACAGGTCCGCAAGGGTTCTTGTCAACAGGGCTCCAAGGTTTTGGAGTTTATTAGCCTGCACTGACCAAACTTGTCAACAACATGTGATTTTCTGGAGGCCATGTGATGGGCAAGGGGAGTGACGGAGACTTTCTTCTTTGAGTTTGCTTGGCAGTGCCTGTGAACTTTCCATCCAAACCTGTCGGGGTGGGGGGTGGTGTATGCCTTTGGGACATTTTTGCAGAGTTGTCCTCTCTGTTTGTTTTCAGACAGCTTGAAAAAAACATTGCTGTTGCCCAAAACAAATACTTAGATGAAGCAGTGAAATTTGATCTTCGTAAAGCTGATGAGAATATTCCATGACAAGATCTACCAAATAAGCTCTACCTTGTGTGTCTCCTGTCTTCTGGCAGGACCGTATGTCGCAGAAGCACCAGGGTGACTTTAGTGCCGATAAGAGAGACCCTCCCTCTGGAGTTGGGATCTGCAGGCAGTAGCAATGCTAGCGCCAAAGCAAGAGGAACCGTTCTGTGATGGAGCTTGTTTATGCGAGCCTCAGCCACCTTGTCTGACACGCAGGCTGCTGCGGCTGCATTCTGGGACAACGGGGACTGTCTCTGGGGAGCTGCCCCCCAGTACTGGCAGCAGATGCCTTGGCTCTCCACTGGGCATTTGCAGAGGAGGCGCAGGCAGCGTTTGCTGGAGCTGCGCCGCAGGACTTGCTCGCGCGTGGCTAACGTGCCCGGGGACCCCAAGGGGATGCAAGGGAGGAGGAAGAGGAGGAGGAGGAGGAGGAGGAGGAGGAGGAGGAGGAGGAGGAGGAGGGCTGGCTTCAGCAAGCACAGAGCCAGCAGTGTCTCCCAATGCCTGCAGAGGGACTGGCTCTGCCCGAGCTCAGCCAAGCCCCCTGCTATCGCCTGTCGGGAGGGGGCTGTGGGGATCCCAGCATCTGCTTTTCCAGCTTCTGTTTGGAAACCCGGCTGGAGAACAAAGTCCAGCCTAGAGCTCGGTCTCCCTCCCCCTATTCTGCTTCACATGCTGTTTCCCATCTGGGAGGTGATCATGGTATTAAATTAATTTAATACACAACGTTCAGAATTCCCCTAATTAGAAAGTTTTGTTCGAATTTTAGGAGAGCGTGAGTATTTGTGAGGTATCAGCAAGCGTAAACGCAAGAAGACCAACTCAGGCAATAGCTGCGACCTGTAAAATGTTGGAAAGGATAAAAATCAGTGTATATTTGCACATGGAGAAAATTTCTCCTGTTCTGGGTTTTCATTTTCCTTCTTCTTCTCCTCCTTGGTCACTGTTACCTAAGCTGCTTTTTCAGACATAGGGACTTTCAGATAGACTAAGGAAATTTCCCAGAATTTAGTGTATTTAATCTTAAAACCAAGGGGAAGGAAGAATTGGATTGCTCTGAGTACTGATGATGCCTTCTCCAAGCACTCTCCCAAAATGCAACTGCATTTAAAAAAACCTGTTTATTCTGCAGTAGGATCATCCTTTGAAATAACATTATCCAGCTGTTTTGGTGCACATCGGCACCAGACACCATGTTCCGCACCTTGCAGCACTCTCCTCACTGCAGTGCAAAGACATTTGACTGCTCCTCGCAATGGCTGTGCATGGAGGGATGCTGCTCCAGTCCTCCATCTGCAGTTGCCCAGGCATGGTGTTTGGCAGAGCCTCACTTGGCTCGCTGTGCAACTTCCATTTTGGGGCCAAACACAACACTTCTGTCTCCTAGTGCTGTGTCTTTGACTTCTGCAGGGCTACACCTGCTTTGCACTGGGTTGGAGCTGGACTCTGGATCTACTCTATCCATCAGACTCAATGTAATGGTGTCCTCAGGGCTTTCAAGTAGATGGACAAAGAAGCCATTTCAGAGATGCTGTAAAGTAGGCAGAATATGATGGTGAAGAGGAAGGGTCCGAGATGGGTCTCTCTCCAGGCAGGGAATGCTCTGAAATGCTCAAAATGGCGTTTGGGGGATAATTTTTTTCCCAGTGCTTTGTCTGTGAAGAATGAGGGCTGTGGGGGGAGGCATGCACCCAGGGTAAATGCCTCGGCTCTATTGTTCCCATCATTTCCATTGAGGTTATGAACCCCCATATAAAAGACTTACCTTTCACTAGTATGATTAAGAAAAGGCCAATGTAGCTTTCCCGCTCACTGGAGCATGAAGCGTGTTTAATTTAATAATGCTGATAAATCTTAAAGCCAGAAGCATTTGACTAACACATGACCCACTTTTTCAATCAATTGGAAACATTTACATAATGGTCTGATGCAGGGTTCCTTCTGTGAGGGATATGGAGCAGGGGATGGCAGACACTCCCGTGATAAGCACTACCACTGTAGGAAAGCAAAATGGCAAATTTGGCTGGTCCTTAGCAGGCAAGTCGTGACCTACGTCATTGGGTCTGCCAGCTGTCCTGCTGCCACAAGGATGTGCCTGGGTTTAGAGCACCTCAGCCACCCAGCTGGGCTCTGGGGTCCATCACCCTGGTGGCAAAGCCACTGCATGTGAATATGCCTTGACCATCAGCTGTGAACAGCCTCTGCCTTCCTCTGGCTGTGCTGTCAGAGGATGCTCATCAGCCGGGAAAGGGAGCTGCAGAAACTGTGTTGGTGTGCACAGCCCTGTGGGTAGCTGCAGAGGTGTCATGGCTTTGTTTCTTTCCCTGTGGCAGAGCTAGGCTGCTCCTGGGGCAGGACATGCCTGGGGATGGCTGTCCACCTGTGCGATGAGGGCACCTCTTTGGTGCAGGCACTTTGTCTACTGGTACATCAGGAGCACTAGCAACGCTGACATCCACAAATCAGCCCATTCAACCTTTTCAGCATTGCCTCCCATGCACAGGAGTCAGCCTGGGGTTAGCCAACACAACCAGTTATTCATTTTCCTTTATTGTTCACCTGCAGTGGGCTCAGTTTTGAAAGAGAAAGTTCATGATCTTGCACATTGTGCTATTGTGTCTCAGCTTGTTCCCATTACTCTGGTACCTAACGTTGTCACCTTCTTCCTCAGAAATGTTGTTCTCCTCCCCAACCTTAACAGTGCCTTTTGGCTTGGCATCTTCAACACATTTCTTACCCTTCTTGTGAGGATTTTACTTTTTTTTCATTTGTAACATCCAGTGGCCTCAAGATCAACGTTTGCAAGTAGGTTATAAGTAAACTCATTATCAGTGAGCTGGTCTTTTGTTAGGTCGGTGGGAACACCGTCTCCCAGTTAACCATATGGGTTTTATCTATTTTGGGTTTCACAGTAGTCCTTTGGAAGAGGCTTTACATCAAACCCATCTCCCAGCCATGATCTGTGCATTGCTGCATGTTCATTCATCCTGACTGCCTCTTTGCACTAAAGTAATACTTGAGAACTGGTTTACCTCCCATTTTTTGGTCACAAAAGTCCATGTCTGAGCAAAGGAAAATTCCAGATGCTTGTGACCAGGATGAAAAATCTCCCATCTGATATATACTGAGAGATTAAACAACGTGGGGGAGAATTGCTACAGATCTCTCAGCATTGCTTGTAGAAGGGTGCTGGCACCTCCCTCTGAGACAGGACTGGGGACCCCTTGCAGCAGGCTAGGTTGCTCCTAGCAATGATGCAGACATGCTACTAAATGCAGAGACATTTCATATGCCAGGTCCACACACAGACATGCTACCAAAGAGGTATCAGGAAAGAAAACGGAAGGATTTGTTGCTGTTCTGCGATTTTTTTCCCCTGCCGTCAAAATATAAGTGGCATTTTTCCCTCTAGAGGGCAGAGGAGGAAAGGGAGAGAATGGGAAAGGAAACGAACATGACAGCAGAGGGAAAACTCGCAGAGGTTTGTTTCGTTAGATCCATGCAAAGCACGAATGCCTGGAAATGGCTTGATCCTGAGACCTAGTGCCCAGCTAGGGTGCCCACAGGTCGGGATGAAAACGCAGATGTGTAGCAGTCGGGACACCAGCTCCATCCTTCCCACTCTGTGCTCCTGGGGTCAGATATTTCCTGGTTACTGAAAAACTGGCTTTTGATTTTCTAAATGCCCATTCACATTTGAAATGGTGAATTTTGGTTTGCTAGGTAGGTGCCCTGGGTCTTTTAAGTCCCAGTCCAGCCATCAGTCTTTGGCCAAGCTGCTCCACTGACTCCCTGCTCCTTCATCCACATGCTCAGCTGGGCACAGCTGCTTTTCACCTCACGCAGGTGTGGGCTAGACATCTGGCTGTGCCATCTCAGACACTTGAGCCTTTGATCCCACAGTAGCTTTTGCATAAATCTGGTAGCAAAGCCACAGCAGAGCTACGGGCTGTCCCCAGGCTCGCACCCAGCATAGTCCCTGCACCAAGCAGCCAGCCTGCCCTGCACCCATGAAGGTGCTCAGCCAACAACATCTCCCCACAGCTCCTCCAGCTGTGGCTTTCCCATTCTCTGCTGCTCTGCAGGCTCCATCCCACATCAAGAAACCTGCCTATTTTGAGAGAAAACCTTTCTCCCTCTCTGTCCCCAGGTGATACGGCCGTGGTGCTGTCTCATTCTGCGCCAGGGCTGCCCTCCCAGCTAACACACGTCTCCCGTCCCCTGGTAGGAAATGGAGTCCAAGGTCTCCGAAGGCGGCCTGAACGTCACCCTCACCATCCGGCTGTTAATGCATGGCAAGGTAAGGGGCTCTGTGTGAGGGAGTCTCCTTGCAGCTCCCTCTCATGCCTCTGCTCCAGCTGTGACCAGGTCCAGCCAGCCCCATTCTGCAGGGAGCAGGCATCGTTCTGCTGATGGGGAGGGTGCCACGGTGGCACAGCGCTCCTGGTCCCTCTCGTGCCTATCCCCCACCCTGTCCTTCTGCTGGGGACACTGTGCACCAGGTCTTTGCTGCATTATGGGGTTGGGCTGGGTTGTCTTCACTTTTTGTAATGTCAGTTCATTTGTGTTTGGCTTTTTTTTTTTTGTAGGAAGTTGGAAGCATCATTGGAAAGGTAAGGGCGTCTTTTAAATGTATATTTAATGTTATTGCCTGCACGATTTGCTGCCTCTGGTGTGGTAGATGACAGTTACCTCTTCCCTGTAATGTCCCTTAAATGTTCGGTGTGCATGAGCTTGTCTGTGGGTTTGAGACAGAAGCAATCAGAGACCCACAGAGGGATCAAAGACCATTCCCCTAATAAGAAAAAATCACCACCAAACTTATCTAGTGCTGTTTCCAGCTGCTTTATTGTGGTGACAAATGGGTGTTTATGATCATGTTGCCCTGATGTGTTAATTAAATATATTCATTAAGAGAGATTAAGAAATGTCATGCAAACCCATTTAAATTCCCTTCCCTCTGAGGCCACAGGATGCCATTTAGCTTGTGCAGAAAAGCTTTACAAGGTGCTCTGCTCCCTGGTGCTTGCCGTGGTGGTTTGGAAAGTCCTGGTTACATAGGATTTGTGTTTTGGTGTTTTTAAAAGGCAGTTTTGTGGTAGCAAAAATTTGCGGTACAAACACCTTCTTCTATATGCTTGCACCTTATTTTTCCATCAGCCTGTCCAGCCCTGGAAAGATTCACAGTTGTACCTGCTTTATATCTGGATATAAAGATACTAGATCTCTCTGTAGGTACTAGATAACTGCCCTTCAAAGCCACTCTGAGGTGCCAGCTTTTCTCAACACCTGATGAGTTTCTGAGCTTTTCCTGTGCATTTTTCCTCCTAACAGGAAACATAGAAATGGAGGTGGAAGCTGAAGTTGTGCATTAGTAGCTGTTTGTCTGTCATGTCTTACAGACACAGGGTGCAGGACTACAACAGCTTGCACCCTCAGCTCTGCATCTGACCATCACGTGGGGATGGAGGACCAGGCTGCCCAAATGTTTGGCTACGTGTTGCCACATATTAGAGATGCATGTTTGGAAGGGTTGTTTTGAAGGTAGAAGTCTTGAATTTTTAGTAATAGCCTGTGTTTCTGCTTCTTATTTCAGAAAGGAGAGACCGTGAAGAAGATGCGTGAGGAGGTGAGGAACCTGATCTGTAAAATTATTTGTAGGAGAAGGGGAGAGGAGTAGGAAGGGCTGTTGAGCTGTCCTGTCCAGCAGCGGGCAGCACAGCGGCCAGAGCTACACATTGCCCTGTGCAATACGTGCAGTAGGTCCCAGGGTCAGGACATGCAAGACATCTGTGTTCAGAGGTCTTTGATCTAGTTTTCTCACTCCGTACTCAACAAACTCCTATCACATTTAATGGAAATTTTCCAGAGCCAAGAATTCGCTCTTAACGAAACACTGAAATTAAGTCACTTGTAAGATGCTTGAGTTTGTCCAAGGTCTTTGTGCCTGCAGCTACCAAAGAGTTATCAGATCTGTAAGCAACACTCTTCTTTTTATAATGATGCCATGAGCTTGTCTTACCTTGATTGTGTGGGTTTGCATTGCAGTAAAAGATGCAAAGCAGATGCTTGGAAACCCTTTCTGAGGGTCAGGGTAAGACAGCGCTGAAAGCACCATGGGGGGCAGGGATGGGAGTTTTTAAGGTTAGATGGGATGCCATGAGGCTGGCACAGAGGATGACTGATCTGGGACAGGACCTGACCCAGAGGAAGGACTGTGCTTCCCGCACATCCCCGTGGGTTGCCTCGCTGTGGCTATTCCAGGGCTGCCCTTCTTTTTCCAGAGTGGAGCAAGGATCAACATCTCAGAGGGAAACTGCCCTGAACGAATTGTGACCATCACTGGCCCCACTGATGCCATCTTCAAGGCTTTCGCCATGATTGCCTACAAATTTGAGGAGGTGAGCAACATGAGCCCTTTCCCTCAGGGAGGCAGAGTAAAAGGGCCTGCATCTAGACCCCTGGGTGGCCCACCAGCCGAGCAGAGTTCCAGTGTGACCACTGCTGGGGCCAGCAGTGCAGATGGACATGGGTACCTCCAACGCATGTGTGGTGCCTGGCTGCACAAAACCTTCCAGACATCTCTAACTAGACAAGAACAGAGCTTCAGTGAACTGTCCCAGAGATCTCGTAGTTAATTAACTGCAGGGATGCACAGTGATGCAGCTGCAGACAGAGACCAGCCACAGTCTGGGGACCATGACCCCTCTTTTCTGGCCCAGGGAATTTGGGTTGGCAGGGTCTGCTTGGGTACCAAGGGCCGATGAATTGCATTCTTCCTTCCCAAGGACATAACCAACTCAATGAGCAACAGCACTGCTACCAGCAAACCTCCAGTGACACTGAGACTTGTTGTGCCGGCTAGTCAGTGTGGCTCACTGATCGGCAAAGGAGGCTCCAAGATCAAGGAAATCAGGGAGGTAAGTCAGACTTGATTTCATCATTGCATGTAATCACAGCTCCTCGGAGCTGATCTTGGATCCTTATTCTGCGAGCATCGTGCATCATGCTGCTTCCCAGGATGGTCCTGCTGATGTAGGAGCAGCATCGCCTGGGACCTTTCCAGCATGCTCCTGCAGATGCAGGAATCTGGGCTCGTGCAGCGCAGTGCAGCTCTTGGGAGGCATGTGGCACTGGAGCTGGAGCTGGCTGCAAGGAAAGGCACTCAGCTGTGGGATTTCTCCTCCTCTCTCTTTCTGTCTCCAGTCAACAGGTGCTCAGGTTCAAGTGGCGGGGGACATGCTGCCCAACTCCACAGAGCGGGCGGTGACAATCTCGGGGACACCCGACGCAATTATCCAGTGTGTCAAACAGATCTGTGTGGTGATGCTGGAGGTACAGTCTGTAACAAAGGGGGTAAAGTACATAGGAAAAAAACCCAGCTGGAACCACAGCAACGCTGGGAGCTGTGGGGTGTGTCTCTTGTACACTTCACCATGTGTTGTCAGACCACTCTCATTTCCTGGTACCTCCGTTTGAAACCCACCTAGTGTGTTTTCCCCACCATTGTCCACTGTTTCTACAGTCCCACACTGGAAACCTGCCTGGTCGGGTGCCCCAAAGGAGACGGTTTGTGTCGCAGAACAGGGTGGCTTTGGGAGAGAGGGGTACTGGAGGAGGCTGGGAAGGCTGAGACAGACATATCCTGGTGTCCCAGCAGCTCCCAGAGCGCTGTGGGAAGGGGATGTGGGCTGCAGCCACTCCGCCATGTGCCTGGCCTCCTCTGCACAGGCCTCACAGGGCCCCATGAGGACCATGGCTGGGAGAAGGCCAGTTCATCCCCTACACTGGGAGCGCAAATCCAGGCTTCAGTGAGGCACAACAGGAAGGGTAGTGAGGAAGGCTGCTGTAGGGTGCATGGATGTGTGTCCAGGGTGCTGTTTTCTGGGAGAAATGCTGATGAGCGGAGCTTGAAGCTCTCTTCCATGGAGAGATGCTCCTGTACCAATGGCTTATTGCCAGGGACGACCATGGTCAGATGCCCCACGTCCACACCTACTACTTCAGATGGGAGAAGCTCCAGGAGGAAACACGTTGGGACAACAGGATGGTGATACCTTCCACTCCTGGTGTCGTTCAGAGGTAGACAAGCACAGACTGATGTCAGGCCCCTCTGCCTTGCCACACAGCCTGCGCACCACTGCCCTTTCATGGCAGGGAGGAGCGCATTTGATGCTGCAGGAATTTCAGACAAAGACAGCAAGGCTTGGTGGAGGAGAAACCAAACCAAATGGAAGCAACTTCAGTTTGGCAGCAGCACAGCTAAGGAGGAATTGCCATGAGCCACATTACACACTGCTGTTGGTAGTGATGCTCAGGCAGGTACACTGTACTGCCAGAGGAGTGCAGTTTAGCTGCGCAGTGACTCCAGTTTATGCTCTGGACTGCAGCAGAGATGGGCCCAAGGTGATGCTTGCAGGTGTGTATTCAGTCTTTCATGACTACTGTTCTGACTGACCAAAGCAAGGGATGCAGCTCCTCTGTATGACTCAGCAACGAGAAAGAGAAAAACTCATGAATTTTCTTGCAGTCTGAAATATGGGAAGTCTCCTGACTTTAACAGTTCACAGAGATGCTCCTCATAACCTTTTAGTCTTAAATTATCTTACCACAGTAATCCTCACTCATCCCTTCCAAGATTTCTAACAGAATAAAAAAAAAAAGCAGGTTTGTGATTATAGAGGCTGTGCTTTGATCGTACAGCTTTCCTTCAGACATGTGCTTAAGCAAGAAGATTTGGATATGTCACTTGGCTACAAGTGGATATCTAGAAGAATGTACAGAAACAATGAAAAATTTTCCATGAGATAGTGTAATTTATATTGCCTGTCTTTACATAGCAGTATCTTGGTCATTTCACTTCGGGTAGAACTGAGAGGCTTTTATCTGAAAGTTCTTCTGATCCCTAGAAACCTCTAAAATCTCTTCTATGGCCTGTTATGTTCAAGAGAAAACTGACAGAGATAACTTGGGTGAGAAGAGCCCATAACTTGGGTGAGAAGAGCCCATGTACTGTGAAGCAAGATGTATCACTACAGTTTGATGTGCATCAAATACCATCAAGCTTCTGCTTGGACCTACTCAGGGACCGGTCAGGCCACAGCAGCAAAGAGCAAGATGTCCTGCCCAGCCAGAGTGGGGCTGCACTGGGTCACACTGACACAGGAGGAGGTCTGGGAGTGGATATGGATCAGTGCCTCTGCTGCTGGTGTCTGTCTGCTCACAACGAATACTACCACCATGCAGCTCTAGGACAAGATCTCTGGAAATTCTGGTGTTGCCATCTGAGAGGGGTTTCCAGCCTCTGGCTCCTCCAGAGCTCAGCACTCTGGCCAAAGTGATCACTGCCACTTGTCTTGCCAGGGCATGGAAGGTCTAGACAACAATGAAGGTGATTTGCAGCATCTGCTGCATGGCCACCCACATCCCATCTTGAGTGGCAATAGACCAAACCAAGTCCTGAAGGTGACCCTGTCCCTTGAGGCAGTGAGGAATATGAGAGGGGTCAAAGAGCTTGAGCATCGTGCCGGGTCACTTGGACTGGCTGCTCACTCCTTCTGACGCCCATGCTCACGATGCCACGCCACAGCTCCTGGTGCTCAGTGGGACTGGTATGACTCCAGGGCAGGCCGTCAACGTGCAAGAGCTCTCAGGCTGCAGAGGAAGCCACCATGCGAGGAGCCTCCTGGCAGCCAGGGATTAAAAAGCCTGGTCTGTGAGTGTACCTCCATATCTTGCTGCCTGAGGGTCTCCTCAGGGTGTTTTGAGGAGGGTACTACATTCAAGCATCAGGCTAGATCTAGACCAGTTTTCAGAGAGCAGAATGAAGGCGAGGGAGGCAGTGGAGGTCCAGGAAGTGATACAGGGGCCTGTGTCTTGTCAGGGGATTTCCCGTACCCCAGGTTGTCCTTGTTGTCCATTAAACACCAATTTCCCCCCATGTCCTCCTGTCCAGAAACGCGGTTTGCCTGGTGTGGGTGTTGCTGGTGGTGGCCCCGGGGGCCGTGCTCTGTCGGGTGCTTTCTAACACTCTTTTTGCCGCCGTTTCAGGAAAGCTCTTCTAATGTTCTCTCTCCCTCTCCTTGTCCCTTTTCCTAGTCCCCACCAAAAGGTGCCACCATTCCCTACCGCCCAAAGCCCGCCTCCACCCCTGTCATTTTTGCAGGTGGTCAGGTAAGAGCCGACCCGCTTGCAGCCTCCACTGCCAACCTCAGCCTTTTACTGCAGCACCAGCCGCTGCCCGTTAGTGCACTCAGGTTTCTTGCCTTCTGACTTGCATGGTGTCATCCCATCCGTTGTGTGCCACGGCAGGTGGACTGAAAGCTCTTGGCAGAACCACTGGCAGTTTACAAGCCCAGGCAGATGGCTTAGATCCTGTGATGGCTATTGGAGGATAAGAAAAGGGCCAGCCAGGGAGAACAGTATTAGCTCTGCTGGGTGCTTGTGCACCAAGAAGTTTGTGCACTGGAGTTTTCTTCAATAGACATTTATTAATTCGAAATTCAGTATTCACCAACAGTTACCACTGTAAAGGAGGAAATGAGAAAAGCCTCATTGAACATGAGGCTGCAACCATGCTCTCACAGTGGCTCCAAGTGTTTATTTTCTGGCATCCAATTAAAAATAACTTTGCATAGTTGTAGTTGATCCAAGACAGGAAGGGCTCGTCCAAACCACCCCAGGACTGTGCTGAGCCTCCGTTCAAGGACAGCCTCCATGAAAGAGTCATGTCCACATCACTGGTGCTTCTTCCCCTGAAATTCCCATAACCTCTGCTGCAAAGCTGGGCCTTAGCTCTGTCTGCAGGAGAGCCTGCATTGCATTGCTTTCAGTGACATTGCACAGTGGTCGGCTGCAGGCTTGCAGTCATGATGTGGTGTTTCTAGAGACCTTTAGGAAGCAATGGCAGATTTTTCCTTTGCAGGATAACCATAGCGCACACATGCCATGGGAGCTGGTGGTTGTTCTGCAAACAAAATCAGCTCCTGCAACCTGTGATTTATGAAATGAGCAGTTAAGCAGGCAGCTGCTTTTAAAGAGGGGACTCGAACCCTTGCTTTTTCCACCTCATCTACTCACCTCACCGGCTGACTGAGGACCTGCCTGTAGAAGCCACCATGCCGTGGTGCACCAGCAGATACTTTCCCAGGAGCTCCAGCAGTCAGGTAGAGCCAGCACCACGAAGCTACAGCTAATGACATCCAGAGCAGCTCCACACAAGTTATTTCATTTCTCCCCAACCATAATAAATAGCAGAAGGGCAAAGCCCAAAGCACAGGCTATTTCAGGCAGCATGCTGAATTGGTATCTCTTAGTCACTGCCCCAGCATCAGGAGGAGTGTGTCGTTGGTCTGATCAGCCATCCTGGAAAAGAGCTTTGAGTCCATCTGCTTGGTGAACTTATCTTCTCAAAAGGGAGAGTAAGATGGAGGTAGCATTTCTCCTGGTGAATGGTTGGTGTCTTGCACAGAAGTGATGTTACGGGAAGAAGCAACCATCTCTGAAATGAGAGCTCTTCCCTGCTGCTCCTGAGGGAGCACTGGCTCTGCCCGAGGGGTGGCACAGTGCGGGTGGGCAGAGAACATCAGGTGATAGTCAGTGGTGCTGCGGGGTGCTTGGGGTGAGTTGAACTTGCAGGAGCTCAGCAGGCTGAGGGACATGGTGGCCAGTGGCAGCTGCCAAAGGGATCAGCCCCATCGTCCGTGTGCAATGTCAGAAAGCAGAGGGTCGTGCAGGCAGGTCTGCATCTGTCCAAGACACCTTCCTGTCTTTAATTAGCTTTTTCTAATCAATATTTCTAATAAATAAATCAAAAACCAAACCAAACTAAACCAAAACAAACCAACCACCAAATTAAACTGCCAGGAAAGACTGAACTTTTTAGAGTGGCCTCTGCCACGTCCCCATCGAGCTAGGATGCCAGCAGATGTGGGGATTGCATGGGGCTTTGCCTCCTTCCTCCAGGAATTCAGGGGTTTTCCTCACAGAGTGCTTTGCTCTTTGCAAATGATGCAGCAAGTCTGAAGAAGGTTCAGAGGAGATTTTTAAATTTTTCTTGGCTATCTTTACTCTCCCTTTTTAAAGTGTTATCCATCTGTTCTGCCGTTTCTTTCAGAATCATCTGAATAATGTGTCAACCAGTGAGATACGTTTTGCTAGCTGGTTAAGTCCTAAATATTAGGCTCTCTAGTGTCTGGCTCTGTACCCACAGTGATGCTTATTTTCAGGTTATTTACAAAAGAGAAAGGATTGATACAAATGATGGGAAAAACACTAAACAATTTGCCTAGCAGACATCTGCATGGATTTGTCAGCTATAGCTGGTGAAAGGCATTGTAGTGCAGGCAGTCTGTCCCTGAGCCCTCTCCACACTTGCTGATACAGCAAAGTGCTGCCCAGCTGGCTTTCTGCGCAGCAGTGCCTTTCACTCAGCAGAGCACTGGAATATACTGGGTAGATGTAAAGCATGTTAAGAGTTGTGCACCTGAAAATATGGAGAGACTCACTGCACTGGTTTGCTTTCTAGGATCTCATTTAGGTGCAAAGGTGATGTTACTGTGCATCCACTACACAGATAATTCTGTTTTCATGAATATCTTTTGTACAGAGAAGCCCAGTCTTCCCACTCCATGCAAATCTGGTACCTTTAAAGAGATGTTTACATCCTTTTGGAAAAGCCAAACTGAGCCCAAGCCCATCAAGTTAGGTAGCTCAGCGTGCTCCAGCTATGATCGAAGGAGTACATCTCCCTCCCATCCCAACAACTCGCTGGCCCAGCAAATTTAATGCAGCATGGGGGGTCTTTCCTTGGGCTAGACAGGGGGGTGCGCATGGAAAGGGCTTCTTCCCTCATGCCCTCCAGCCTCAAAATTAAACTGGTTAAGTCAAAATTCAAGATCCCACAGTGGAGTGAGGGGAGAGGTGTGCTGGTGTCACAATGCTCAGCTCCCCGTGTTCCATTATTTGGGGGTAGCACAGCATCCCAGGCAGAGCAGGGTGGGACCTGAGCTCCTCTTTAGTCCCTGCATTCACAGCTTTTAGCCCACGTCAGGCAGAAAGGAGCAAATCCTGGGGACAGCAGTCCCTGTGGAGGCATGGGGCTTTGCTACCACCTCCTACCAGCCCTAACAATGTGTGTTTTTTTCTTTGCAGGCCTATACAATTCAGGGACAATACGCTATTCCACACCCGGATGTGAGTTTTACCCTTATTTTTCTTATACCCTTTTATGTCACCTGCATGCTACTGTTAATTCACATAATATTAATATTAGACAATAATATTAATAGCACATTTTCAAAGTAACTGGCCGTGTGTAGTATCCATAATACCTTGAATAGTCTTTTAACCTGTTAGCACTAAACTTTATTAATTGTGAGGACTTGGCCTGATGCTAAATTGTTTGCATTGTTCAGTGCTATCCCTTTGTTCTGAGACAAACCATACTCTATGCATTTTGTGCCTCAAAATGATCAAAACATGCAAAGAAAGGGAAAAAAAAAATACTTTCCCCTCTATTTCTCCCCTGTCCTTAAAATGTTGGTAAGCCAAGAGCTTATTTGGGTGCTGAGTGCCTTGATGGGGTGGGGAGAAGCCAGAGCTCCAGCGGTGTGTGCTTTCTTACTTGAAGCCTGGGCAGGGAGACATGCCTTCTGGGGGTCCTCCTCTGGGTGACTCAGAAGCAGGTGCTGAGTTGGGCCGAACACCTCCGTGTCCCCCAGCAGGATGGAGAGGATGCGGATCCTGCCGTGGTGCTGGATCTCACCATGCTGAGATCTCTTCACCTCAGACCAAAGTGGTTACCCTGGGTTTGATGGCTGCCTCACCAGGTTTGGCTTTCAGTCGCCCAGGGAGGGCGGCATCGTGAGCATGGTCTCCCCTTTGTCTGGTGTCGAGACAGGTACTGCTCAGACTTGCAGTGCCAGAGGGCTTTGCTGATGCTTGTGCAGGCTCCCGTGCCTGGGCTGCGTCAGGGAGCCACAGCACATTTGTGGGGGGACATGTAGGGAACAACTGCTGGCATGTCTGCATGTAAAAGTACCAAAAGAAAGAGAAAATTAGTCTATTTTAAAGGATTTCTCTATGAAAAGCAACAGCGAAGCACTGCAATGCCAGCAGCTCCTTTGCATCAGCGGACAGCTGCTCAGCCTCTGGAGCTGTCATGGCTGACACGTGCAGAGGAACTCTTGCAAAAAGCTGGGCTTTTCTAAATGTGTTTCAGCGGGGAAAAAATACCTGGCAAGTCCCACTGCAGAGGCCCCTTCTTGCTGGCACACCTGTGAGTCAAGTGGGCTCTGAGCACAAAGTGCCACTCTGGGGATGCGGCTTAATTGTAAGGGGTGTGATCTGGGTGGAGAGCCTTCTCCAGTCATCCCATGCATGGGAAGAGTTTGACATAGCTTGGTGTTCCTCTTTCTGATGGGCGTGTTGGGTATTAAACCATGGGATTACTTTTTGCATGATTGAGAATGGGGCAAGGTTGTCCAATACCATGAATGCACGCACCCCGGGAGTGGTTAGGAGCTGTAGACTGGATTTTGATCTTCAGGGCAGTGATTTCACCCAATTTAGTTGAGGCTTTGGCTTTCCGTGCGACACCAGTACGAATGTACTTTCAATAGTCTGACGTGATGTTTCCTCAGAAATATTCTTAATTGTGTGGGCTTCACTTTTGCTCCCTAAGTGGAATATAAATAAATAAACCTGCTTATTTAGTGAGGGTAGATCAATATATTCTTTGTCACAGTTTTTCTTTGCAAGTGGTGTTGACAGCTTAGTGTTCTCATTGTTATTATATTCCTCAGTTAGGTATTACGTTAGTTATTAGTTATTATATTAGTTATATTCCTCTGACAGGAATAAAATACATTTCATACATTTGTTGGCTGTGCTCTGCCCTATTCCCAGCAGATATGCCTAGATCTGGAAGAAGTTGTTTGTACAGGGGCCATGTGCTCCATCCTTACTCTCATAGTTGCCTCGCAAGGACTGGTCATTTTAAACACTGCTCAGTGCACTCTTGAACATGATTTTAGGGCATTGCCCTTGCTGTCACAGGTGTCTGTGTTTAGCGGATGCCTTCTGCAGACCCATGACTGCAGAGCGGGCAGAATTTTGAATGCCAAAGCTAAAATGCAAACTCCTGCCTTGGGAAAAGCAAGATCCTGTCTTGATCTTCTCAGCTGGGAAAAACCCACCCAGGTCCACAGGAGTTCTGACTCATGAAGGACTTTGGCATTGTCCAGGTACTCGTAAGACATTTGGGATGCGATGTGTAGCTACCTGCCTTCACAAAATTTGCAGTGAGAGATGAAAGGACAGCCATGGCAGTCGGGAGTCAGGTGCATTTGGGAGTGAAATAAATTTGAAGCGCAGGAATCCTCCCAAACCAGGTCATCACTCCTGGGTATGCACCAGGCTGGCATCCAATGAGATGTAACCAGGCGTTGCTATGGGTACCTAGGGATGCTCGGTTCACTGTATGTTGGTCCCAGTGCTGCTGTCCTGTCCTGTCCTTTTCTGTCCCTCCCAGCAGTGCCAGTGGGGGAACTCCCCTCTGATGTGTGGGGAAAACCAGAATTTGAAGAAGTGCTCTCTGGGTTTTGCTTTCAGCTTTCCACAGGAATTGGGAGAGGAGGTGTTTTATGCACTGCAAGCAGCTTTCACTTTAACACCTAGATGTAGCCATCCTCTCATCTTGTAGGCTTTTTTATTACTGTTATTACAGGCGTTTGCTAAATACCACTATCCAAAGTATGTCTTAAAAATATTCTAGACCACAGTTAGAAAGGATTTTCGTGTTTCCTCTGTCAGGCAATGTGGGACTGCTGCCCCACAGCACAGCTGAAGCCCAAGGAGCTCTGCCTCCTGGGTGCTCTGCAGCAGTGCCAGCAAAGAGGCGGGAGGTTTTATCTAGACTCCTGCTGGTGGGACTGGTTGTAACGAGGAGCTCCACCAACATGGTGTGTATGGGTTTAATTTGGTAGAAAACAGGGTAGTTCTTAAATTAAAACCAGCAGATGCTGATGTCCCTGCTACCTGCAGGAACAGTGGCATGCCCGGCCATATGCGGAGCTGACTTTCTTCAGGAAGGTGCCATAGCACACCTTTCACTTATTTTCCATGCTGCACATGGAGAGGTGGGCGTGTTCCTCTTCTCACGGGGTGGTGAGACCTCTCCTCTGAGCAGGCAGAGACTGGAAGTCCTCACACCTCTGCCAGGCAGGGGTCCCTCAGGTACCTCTCTGCGGACGTGCAGGCATTCCCCCTCTCCTCTGCCTCCCTCCAGCCTCTTCCCCGGTGTGGTCAGCCCCCCAGATCTTCTCTCTCCAGTGTTTCTCCCTCACTGCTGCCAGCCAGACCTGCCTGCGCTACCTCCCTAGCCACGCTGCAGGAGCAAGGAGGTTTTTCAGTATTGTTTACCCCCAAAACATGGAAATTGTAACTCCTGCCTCTCCCTTGTCGGGGAGGGGACAGGTGCAATGAGTGGTTTGCATTTGGGGGATGATGAGATCCTGGCAACCCTCTAAGCAGCTGTGAAATTTCCCAGCAGGAGGTGATAAAGACCCCCTCCTGCTCACTGCTAGATTGCAGCCCACTTTGTTTTGTTTTCTTTTGGTTTATTGATATTTTTATTTTTTATTAATTTGGAGCAGTGAAACAGAGCACAAAATGTATTCCAAACAAACTCCTCTGTATGCAACCGCTTCCTGACGGGGCACGAAAATCTACCCAGCACAACAAGGGATACAAGGATCTGAAATACCTACTGGTCATGGCTGAAGCCCGTATTTCCTCGTACTGCTAAGGGACTTGCTCTTGTAAGCTGATGTTAAGAGCCAGTTTGTCTGCCTCCAAGAGGCATTTTCCATCTGAGGTGCAGCTCAAGAGTGTTTGCTGGGGGACAAGTTGTCATGCTGCAGCTCCAGCAGCACAAAGAGGGTCTTCTGGCTTCTGGCACACAATGGCCACCAGCCTGGCAGTGCCTTTGAGATGGCTTCTCTGCTCTAAAGCTGCCCTGAAGTGAGCAGCAGCCTCTTGTCACAGGTTGTGAAGCCTGGGAGGGAAAGGCAGCGGCTGGAGGTGCCGTAGGCAGCAGCCTTGCCACCGCTGAGGCAGCCGGCCATGCGCTGAGGTGGCCACTCACTTGCGGCAAAGGAGCTGAACCATTTGGCAAGGGGCGGAAACTAAGAATGGGCTTCTTGATGGTATTGTACTTCAGACCCTGAGCAAGCACTTCTGCAAAAGATTTGGGCTTTATTGCATTTTACCCAGGCCAAGTCCTTCTGCTAATGTTTTTGCCATGTCTCACCATGGCTTCCTGGTTTGGTTTTTTTTTTTTGGTTTGTTTTCTTTTTCTTCTTCTGTTATAATTTTGCTCTTGATTTTCAGTGTGACTTGTTGTACTCTATGACAATAACCTTCTTAGCTCTAATGTCCCTCCTACCCCTCAGCAGTTGACCAAGCTCCACCAGTTGGCTATGCAGCAAACCCCCTTTACTCCCCTTGGACAGACCACCCC
The DNA here is from genome assembly GCF_965140245.1 of Athene noctua. Lineage (NCBI taxonomy): Eukaryota > Metazoa > Chordata > Aves > Strigiformes > Strigidae > Athene > Athene noctua. The sequence continues at coordinate 27,248,757 of NC_134043.1, read as the reverse complement.
CGCTTTCCCTGGTACGTACCCACACGCCCTTTCTAGATATCCTTCTCTTCTTACCTGTAGAGTTTCTCTCTCTTTCTAAACTCATGCTATTTTATGGAAACAAGCAGGGCAAGTAGTAAAACTGAAGTTGCAATATCTGTGGGGAAAGGTTAGCAGGGAGACAGGATGAATGTTTGGGGTTATGGTCATCAGGGGCAAGCTCTCAGCCATTAACCATGCACGTCTGGACTGCTCCTGCGAAGCCACGTTTACCTTGCTTCCAGCTTTGCTGGCTTTCTCAGCAGAAGCTATGAGCACCAGTCTCACACCTTCCCCAGCCAAAGGAGGTAGCATCTCCCACCGTGTGCTGATCTGGACCCTGGTGGGACATCCCCATTTTCCCAGGGGGAACGGCTCAGCACCAGCTGGGGATGCTGCCCTGGCACCTGCAGGGAGTGGTGCTGAGCCAGGCAGGACGGCACCCCCGCACTGGGGAGAGCGATGGGAAGGAGCCACAGCTGTAGAGAGCCGCATTGATGGGAGGACAGCCAGATGTGATGTGGCTCAGCAGCCTTGTCCCCAGGGCTGGCGTTTTCATGGTGACCTGGGAAGCAGGTAGAGCTCAGGGGATGGAGTTGCTTACAGTACCTTTTCTTACTCAGTGGTCAAAGTGCTGGTTGGAAATGCCTTTTCTGACAGTATGTTCATCATATTTTGAGCTTCCTAGATGAAGTGACATTGCTTATCTCCTCGAAGGCAAAAGCATTAAACCTCTTTCTTCTTTGCTCTTCAGGAGAAAAGCTGCCCTTACATTCCTCCGAAGAAGCTCAAAATCTGATGGGCCAATCATCAGGTAAAACACAAAGCTACAGGGAAATAAGCAGGTGTCTGCTGAAATATGTTTCTTAAACAGGACTGTGCCATCGTTGTGCTCCTAGATAAATTGTGGTATTTGTGGAGGAGACGTCAGATCTTCTTGTTGAGCAGGGAGAGACTGGGCAGCACTGTGCCTGCCATTCCCCTTTGTACAGCATGTCAAAAGAGAAGTGCCTGGAGTTTATTGCCTAGTTTTTTGATGTTTGTGTATAACTGTCATCTGTGTAACAGAAAGACATCAGAGACATTGCCCTTATTCTTTCATTTAATTTTGTGTAAAATTTGCTCAGAAACAGTAGAAAAATGCCTGTGGGAACAGAAACAAGACACAATTCTAAGCCATTCAGGGTGAGCTGTATTTTTAGTGGGAGAGTGCTGTAAGCTTGGAGAATTTTTGATCTCAAATGTCCCACACATTCATCCATATGTGCCAATCATGCTTATCTTTTACAACCTACCATTGCTTAGAGCAGTTATCCTGAGACCTGGAGGCTCATAGGTGATGTGAGCCAGACCTCTCCCTGGGGGTACCTGGGACACACAGATGCTCTGCAGCCATCCAGGGCTCATGACATACCTGCCTTGAAAGAGTCTGGGGACATGGCCTAACAATGGAAGCAAACGTAGCCCAAGTAAATAGAACCCACAAGACTAGAGCAAAGATAGATTTCATGATACCAGCCTGCACAGCCTTGTTTTCTGTGTGCCCTGCTTTGCCCTTTACAGTCACCCAAGGCATTAATCCTGCCCTGACATCCCAACATTACAGCTGTGGGGACTGCATGTGCATATCAGAGAGGGAGATCTGGTAGACTAAAATAAACTGTCTCCAGGTAATGGAGAGAGACATGGCCATTCCTCAATGGCCATTGTGATGCAGGGGTGGTGCAGTACCAAAGCTTGCCCCAGCTTTCAGCAGCACCCATGCCATCTGAGCATCAAGCAGGGAGCCCTATCTAAGAATCTGAGGAGCCCAGCTTGCATTTCCAAATACCTCTGGGTGCCTCAGTGCTGCTCTGAGCCCATCTCCAGTGCTGTTCTCCCTTCATAAGACCTTTTCTGTCATACCCAGGCTGGTACTGAGCTGAGCCTTGTGTGGCTGAGAGACAGGGCCTACTGCATGGCTGAGAGACAGGGACACCAGCCCCCTGAGGGACGTGTCTTTGTGTTAGGTGCAGTCCACCTTGCCCCAGACGGTGAAGAGGTTCAGCATGAAAGATTATCCAGGGCTGGTGAAATGTCTCTTCCAGTGCAACTTGCTATAAAGTCAGCATTAAGCATTGCCCTCTGTGTAAAATCTGGGCAGGAGCTGTTTTGTGCAGACTTCAGCATTAGTATACCCAGCAGAGGTGAAGGAGGGTGTAGGGCTGCCGGGTGGAGGATTTGCATCCCCATTCCCTGCCTTTCTGTGTGCTTCTGAGTGAAAAATGTGGTAGAGAGACCTCCTGCAAGTGGGTGCCTGGGCAGGGTACCCAGGCATTGTGTCTCTGTAAGGGAAGTGCATGCGGGAAAGCACAGGAGTCATGCAAGAGTGAAGTGAGAATACCTGATATTGTCCTTTGTAGGGGCGATGCTCGAATGGGATTGCAACCTAAGGCTTCATTTTAGTATTTTAAAAATCTTCCTTTGACAGTGCTGGTACCCAGACAGACATCAGTTCAGACCTGCTGCGTTCTAAAGCCTGGGCAGCTCTTGCTGGCAAAACTGCAGGGAAGCTCCTCTTCTACAGTGCTGAGGGCTCTGATGGAAATGCAGGCCAGCAAAACTTCGCCGTTGCTTGGAGGAGCTGCTCAGCATGGTTAAGGCAGCGGCATCATGCTGTGCAGTGTGAAGAAGCCCTGCTGGACTGGGTGACCAGGAACTTGGTGCTGCTGCTGGCTTGTGTTGTAGCAGCCCAGCACTTCCAGTCTCCTTGTGCTTCTGCCACCCTTTACTCTGCACGCGCATCTTGGACTTTTGCACACACTGCTCTTACAAGCCTTCCTCAGTGGTTCATATCATATGGATAAGGGGTTTTTCGAGGTTACTGCAAATTCCTGTTAGCCACCAGACAGCTTCTGTCTTGCAGATACTTCAGCATTGAGGTGATTTAATAGGGAAACCTTTTGAAGAGGCAGGCTTTGACCTGGCCTAGGAGCATCATGCACAGGGCAGCCTGCTGGCTCCAACCTTTCCCACTGTGGAGGAGAGTGCCCTCCCTGGCCCGGGAGAGGCTGGGAGGAAGCATACTGCTGCCTTCACTCCTTGCCATGTCATTTTGTAGGGAAGTAGGCTCTAAATCTTCATACTCTTTGCCACGCTTTCCCTTGAGAGTAAGAGAGACCACCAGTCCCGGGTCCAGCTAGCCTGCATGTCTTAGTGGTCAGTGTGCAAGTGTGTGGGGCTATAACTTGCAAAATGCTTTGCAGGTTGTCCTGTGCTAGCACTGCCGGATCCCCCAGGGAAACTGGCTTTGGGGCACCAAGCAGCTGTTGTAACCGAGCAGCTCTGTGCTGCTGTGTCCAGAGACGGCTGGAGGGTGCATGGAGAACCTCCGCAGCTGGCAGGCTCTTTGCCTCTTGGGTTGGGTCTCCCAGCCAGCAGGCTGTCTGCTGCTGTGTGGAAGAGGGCTCTGTGGGAAGGTGCTTTTCCCACATCTCTCTGGCGATGCTGCAACCTTGCACTGTAACGCACCCTCCTCTGAAGCCATTCTCAGTGGGAGGATGGAGGATGGGAAGCAAGGCACTCATGAGGCAGCACTTGCAAGGCCAGCTCGAGGGATGCAGAGGAAGGTGGCACCCAGCTCCAGCAAAGTCAGGTAGCAACCGTCTTCCTCCTCCTTGTACCAGCGTGTGTGATCCCCTTCCCCTCCCGTCCTGGTAGGTTGCAGCTTTTGCAGTGTTGACTGTTGCAGGAAAGCAGCGGAGCTCCACCGCGCTGCCTCTACAAGCTATAACCATTTTCCCTTGCATATGCCCAGGTTTGGATGCCAGTCCCCCGGCCAGTACTCATGAACTCACCATTCCCAATGATGTAAGTAAATCCAAGTGCTTCCTTGGCATGTGTGTGTGTGTATACACATATATATGTGTATGTATATATATATAGATATATATATAAAAGCTGCAGGCATATGATATTGTTAAATATGTTTAGAGATGCCCCTTCACCAGGTTCACTCATGTCATGTGTGGTCTGTTGGGAATCAGCCTGCAGCATTAAAGCACCTGTTGGACTTTACTCTGTCAGTAGCTTTCCTAGGTACAATCCTTAATGCTCCTTTTCCCTTTCCAAGTGAAATCAGTGCTCATGAAACACTACCAGTTGACAGCACTGGGAAGGAGGAGAGCTCCTGAGCCAGCCCTGATTAAACTAAATTGTTTAATCTAGCACTGGCAGATCTGAGATGATGTTTCAGCTCAAGTGTAGTTACTGGGGCAGGGGGAATTGAAGAGGAGGTAAGTAAATAGTGTTTCTGATGACACAAAGCGTCACACAAAAATCTGAAGGATGGTGCGTCTTATCTCAGTACTGGAGGCAGGCAACTTTTGGGTCTTATAGATGAAGGCATTGTGGTAAAGTAGATGTTGGACTGGGATATTCACTGGGAGGAGGCTGCAGTGATGCTGGGCACCACATGGTGCGAGGTGGGTGTTTGGGGATGCTCAGCGGGGAGGAGGTGGGATGGAGAGCACAACACAGCAGCACCTGGATCCATGGGTCTCACTTGCTTCTGGACTGGCCCACCATTTTCCATGGGTTGATAACCAGCCTGCACTCAAACCAGGATCAGGTCAAGTGGGGGCATGAATTCCAGTCTCCATTCTCATCTCCAAGAACCTTCAGCCCACCCTTATCAGGAGTTTCTAGACCAGGTCTGGCAGCTGTTGATACTTCTTCCTGCTGTTCACCAACACATGGCAATGCAAGGGAAGGGCAGCAAGCCTGGCTGCAGCTCCTTTGGGATGCATGCTCCAGCCTCCTTCCACCCAAGAGATGTGTCAGGGAAACAGCTTCTCAACATCTGGTGGCTGAAGCCCTTGGAGATGCTTCACACCAAGGCAGGGGTCTGCAGGGAGATGGCATCAGGGCTGATCCCGAGTCTGCTTCTGTTTGTCCAGTGACAAGCTCCCTCCGGGAGGCTGTAGGGAGCTCTGAAAATGCTCCCAAGGTTGCAACAGCCACGTCTGTCAAGCATGGGAGATCATAGCCCTGGCAGCAATGAGGACATCTTCAGGAATATCAAGGGACTCCTTGCAAAAGGGCCCAAAGGGGAGGGAAAGAATTCCAGGGGACCTCCCGGAGGACCTAGGAGCATTCAGAGCATTCGCTTGCCAGAAGCCCAGCTCTCATCAGACCTGCGCCACATTAAATGTCATCACCTGCCTTTTTCTGTCTGCTGAAAATGCCTCCTTAGCTCTGCCTCCTGTTGTTTTGAAGGCTTTTAAGTCCTCACTGCCACCTTCCCTGGAAGCAGAGGACGGGTTTGGATTTCTTAAAGCAAAAGGTCTACAGGCACGTTTTAGTGGTGTAGATCAGCTTGGGGTTGCACTGCAGTTCAAGGAAGTCTGATCGTATCCATCTGGTTGCTCCTCTGACTATCAGGAGAAACTCAAATGCTGTTCAGCTTGGATATTGTTGAACATCTGTCTAAATAGTTTGGCTCCTCAGGTCTCCCCAGCAGGTTCCCATCTGTAAGAGATTTTCATTTGCTGAAGCATGTCTGAGTTATTTCTGTGCCATGAAGACCAGGAAGGGCAGCTGTTGGGCTGAACACCACACTGCAGCCCCTGGGATAGTTGATACCCTTCCAGCACTGCAGTGGGGTGTATATATTCAGGTTCACATGTGACAAACCACTAGCAAAAGGAACAGTAAACATTTGGAGGAGTAGCTGTCTCCTCTTCTACAGTGACAGAAGTTTAGCAGCTGCCAAGATGAATGTCCCACATATAAAATTCCCAGGTGCAACCTTGGAAAAGAGCTCAAATGTTGATGGCCAAGAAAGGCATGCAGAAACACCTGATGACTGTGTTGGTAAAGCTGGACATCTTGGTATGTGTTATCAAGCTGCAGAGGTGCTTGAGGGGACCATAGTTTGATGCACAAATGAGCAAGAGCAAAGATGAAGACTGTTGAAGAAAATCAAACCAATGAGGACCATTGAGAAAATTCAAGGCACGGGCAACTGAGGAAATTCAAGTCTCCAGCTGGCTCTAATTTTTTCACTATAGTGTAAAATACATGTTTAAGTAGGATTCTCTTCTGCTGGTGCTGCAGACATGTAGTGCTCTCCTGTCAATGGTGTGCACGCTGGCGAGCCTTTGCATTGTACTGAAGGAGCTGAAGTGGGTAGCAGGCAGCGAGTGTGTCCCAGCAGGGTAGAAGTGTGGAATGGGGCAAGCAATGTGAAGCTATCGATCATGTGTGGCTGCACCAGCTGATGAGGGGGCTCTTGGAGCTGGGATTTCCCTAGGGAAGCTGGCAGGCTTGTTTTCTTCTAGTAACATGTCCTGTATAACCTCCTTCAGGTTTGCTGTGATTGGCAAGGGGATAAGTACAGACCATGGTCTGAAACATGACTTATTCCCATACTTGCAAAACACTGACCAGTTATTAGACCATGAAAATTATTATTACCAAAATGAGCCCAATATAACACCTTCTTGAAGCCCTCTGAGGCTGGGTGTCATATGCAGATAGTTGAAATTTGTCCCCGAGGAGCAGAGCAGGGCAGGCTGCTGGACGTGTCGTGGGAGGACCGTGCTTTTGTGCAGGTGGGATTCACCCCCAGGCTGTCCCTCTCCTGTCTTCATGAGCGTTAAGGTCACTCATGTCCCAGGGCAGAGGGAGGAAAGCTTCTGGCCAGCACTGTGTGGTTGTGCTTGCATCCCGCCGGTGACTGCCAGAGCTGCCGCTTCTCAGACGTTCCCTCCGTGCTTTTTTTCTAGCTAATAGGCTGCATAATCGGACGCCAAGGGACCAAAATCAATGAAATTCGGCAGATGTCGGGAGCGCAGATCAAAATCGCCAACGCCACGGAAGGGTCATCAGAGCGCCAAATTACCATCACAGGAACCCCTGCAAACATCAGCCTCGCTCAGTACCTCATCAACGCCAGGTGAGACCCCCCCGCCGACCTCCGCCGCCTCCCACCACGGCCAAGTTCGTCCTGCTGGCGTGGTGGGAGCAGCACTCGCTCCCGGCACTGCAGGCCAGGAGGGGCTTCCTGAGGCCGGCTGGGATGGATGGTGGCTTGCTGAGACCTCTGAGCGGGGACCAGATGTCACCAGCGGGATCTCTCCCCCAAGCTGGCACTTTGGCTGGTGACTGGGAGCTGCTTCGCTGACGGCGGAGTGGCTGCAGGTTGCGCCGGTCACCTGACCACTCATCACCCTCACTCGAGGATTTTGCTCGTGGGTGGGCAAAATTGCCACTGACTTTACCTGTGGACAAGGCAGGGGACAGGGACAGGGACAGATATGAGCTGGTGGTGGGGAGGTATCACTTGGGACCTGCTCACTGGGATCCCAGCATCGCTTACTACCACTTCAGAGCCTCTTCTGTGTGCTTCCAGGCCTCCCAAGGCTTTCCTCCATTCAATGAAAATAATCAGTCCAATAAACTCAAGACATGGGAATGGCCTGATTGCTTCCTTTTAATGACAAAATGCTTGGTGCAACAGGACTTTACAGGGTTCCCGACGCTGCCTCCAGCTGGGGGGTGATGCTGCCTGTGCTGTGGGGTACTGAGGGTCCAGCAAGGGGCTGCGAGGGGAGTGTACAGGGGAGATGTAGCTGGAGAGGGGTTGGGGACTATTTCCGTGCCGGTGGTGAGCCATGTCTGGGGTGCTCACACAGACCTGTTTGCCTGCGTCTATGGACTCATGGATGGGGAGCTAAGGGAAGAGAGGGCCTTTACTGGCTTCGCACTTGCCTGGCACAGCCATGCAAGCCAAGGCTGTCCACGTGTCCATGCCCTCTGCTGCAGGCAGAGTTGGTGATGTGCTAACCTGCTGCTAGCCCAGGGTGCGTGTGGCTGCGGGAGGCTGCTGGTAGCGTTCTGAGGATGGGGGCTGCTGGCAGTGACTCTGATGTTTGTTGGTGTGTGGGCTGGGAGCACTGGTGAGGTCTGTATATGCCTTCTCCTCCTTGCACCCAACCCACCTCAGCCCTGACCTGCAACAGCCCTCCACCATCCTGCCCCGCTGCCCCCACCCATGGCACCTCTTCAGTCGCTCAGGAGAGGGACAAGGCCAGCCCCATGCCCAAGGGCACAGCTGAGCAGTTTTTCCCTCAGCTCCTTGCCAATTCCGCCCCCCCCCGCCCCCCCCCCCCCCCCCCCGCCCCCTTCTTGAAACAAGAGAGAGAAAGAAAAGAAAAACGAGTGGCTCTTCCTTACTGGAAAGGGCTAGCTGAGCTGCAGCCTGTGCTGTGGCAGAGATGACCTGGCAGGCGGCAGGATGGGGCATGGCTCAGCCTCTCCCATAGTTTCAAAATCCAAAGCAAAATGAAGACGACGGAGGAGCTGGGACAGCTGCCTGTCCTCCCTGAGAGGGATGCTGGTAGCAGTGAAGCCATGCACTGGTATGTCTCCTGCCAGCACCCCTGGTGGGTGGCACCACTGCCATGGTGCAGTGCCAGGGACTGGCAGCAGCAAGGAGAGAGGAAGGCAGCTGGCCGTTGAGCTGGCTCTCTTCTCCAGCCCCCTGTGCCCTCCACAGGGACCTCCAAGCCCCATGTGCTCAAGCAACCCAGTGATGCTCTGCCCCCGTCCCAGCGGGGCGTAGGCCAGAGGAGGAGCACTCTCCCACAGGGTCTTCGTTTTCTTTTCTGCTCTGGATATTAAGCGCTTGTTTTTGTCTCCCCCTCACCCCTCTCTCTGTCCCTGTCTATTCTAGGCTGACGTCTGAGGTCACTGGAATGGGCGCACTCTAATTTCCACCCACCATCCTCCACTCCGCACCACCCGACCCTCTCCAGCCACCGGCACTCCACCCAGCCTGTACTGCCTGTACATTTACCGTCTTCCCTTTGCCTCCACAGATACTCTTTTCTTTACTAACAAATATATATATATATATTTAAATACACATGCATATGCACACACTGGAACATTTCTTTACGAGTTCCTTACTGTGCTCCTGAGGCTGCTCCCAAACTCTTTGGTTATGGTCCTTGTTTTCAGCGTACGGTGTTACTACTTCATCTGCTTTTCGGGGGGTGGGGAAGGGGGGGTTGGTTTTTTTTCTGCTGGTGAGACTTCAGAAGATGACGGGGTCTCTAGTGTCAGCCTAGAGTAGCTACTTACATGTTTGAGTTGAAGTTGGCGGTACTTGCTGTAGCATATGGACATGTGACGCCACCCAGAGCTGTGCGTGCTTCAGAGTACTTACTTTTCTCACCCTTCTTCCTTTGATGCTCCCTTATCGTTGGCTTTGCTTGTCCTGGCTCACCTTTGTGACCTTGCATCCCTGCCCTCAGGGCAAGGCATAGTTTCCACCCCATGTTATTTGGGAAGCAGAACATGCAGGGCCCAAGCTGACAGACACACATGGGTACACCTGCAGTCTTCTCTCTATAAAACATGGCAGGGTCCAGACAAGCGATTTTTCATAGTAAACGAAGGGAAACACACACACACACACATACACAAAAATGGTCCTCTTTTTTTAACTAACAAGCAACTGGAAGTGGGAAGAATTCAGCTGTGTGGGATTCACACCCCCAGGGGCCTTTGAAAGCGCTGTTTTGACAATCCCCACGAGCAAAACCTTTGGACGATAGCTCAGGAAGCTCTGTGAGCCGGCTGTGTTTGTCGTTGTTTGTGTTCAATAAATGTCTGTGCAGCTCTGCTACCGATGGGCTCTGACTGTTCTTCTCCTGGGTTGCCCTGCCATCTCCAGCCCCATCCTTCCCTCTGCATCCTTCTGCAACCTTTTTAGCTGCTTGGAGGGAAGGTGGGGATTGTATGCAAACCTTCATAATTATTATTATTATTATTATTACTGTATAATTATTATTATTATTTTATTTAGAGAAGGTCCCCATGAGTGATGCACTTCCTGAGTGATTCCAGGCTTTCTTTTTTTAAAAGGGAGGGTACTTGGCTTGCATAATGCTTTGATTTTCCCTAAAATTAAGTTACAAGTTACAGTATGACAACAAACATCTCTCACTGCCCCCTTGTCTGGATGGATCTACCATGTCTGTGCCTCACGCCTTTCCCCAAGACCCTCTATGCCCAGCCCTGCCTTCTGCTTCCAGGCTTTACTTCTCTCTCCTACCTCTCAAACAGGGAAACAAATATATTTTCCATCTGTTAATTTTCTACTGTACAAAACATATGGTACATGTTTTTCCTGTATTGCAAAGGAGGGGATTGTGATACACTGTGTCCCCAGGCAGCTAAAGCAGCAGATATATTTTGCACTGTACCACATGGGAAATATATTGTTTTTTCCAGGTGAGCCCCAAGACTTATTGGCCTCTCTTCTACCCCTACTGCCAGCAGGTACTGCTAGCAGCTCCTCTCCCTTCTCCTGCTGGGATGCAGGACCGCTTCTCCTCCTGTCACCAGTGCTGACTGCTCAGCGCTTACAAGGGGCTGCAGTGGGGAACTCAGATGATACCACTGCATCCATTGGGCCAGAGTTGGGCAGAGGGTTATGGGATCCAGCCCCAGCATGGGGGCTTGTGCAGCTGCCCAGCATCTGGCAGGGATGGTAGCATGACTTGGAGAGGGCGAAGGGAGTGAGTTTGCGTGAGTAAGACATCATGTGACTGTTATCTGCATGTACCGAGCAGCATCATCACCTCCCCTTAGAGGTCCATTCCCCCAGCCCAGGACCCCACTGCTGTCAAAGCTCCAGAAAGGTGGATGAGGCTGCCAGTCCTTGCCACTGAGCATCAATGATTGGCTCAGCCTAGATGTCATAAAACCCATGTGTGCTCAGCACTCTGGAGCATTTCAAGCCTCTGCATTTAAAGGTGCTTCCAGTTCCTTCATAAGATGCTTTTCTGCCAGTTCCCAACACTGCTCTGCTCTCCCTGGCAGTTTGGATTCAGCAGTGCCTTTCACGTGGTCCAGTAGCCAAACATATGCAAGAGCATCCCTTTGTCCCCCCCCCCCCCGCCACCGGGGGGTGCAGAGGTGCTTTGGGAAGTGCTACAGGGGCTTGGGTGGAGCCAGTAACCTCCCCCCCATCAGCATCCCTCCCCTTGTATTTGTGCTGATGCTGGAGGAAGGAGAGAGCCCAGGCACCAGATATTACCTTCCCCGCATTGCTGACTGCCCAGAGCAAGCACAGAGCCACCTGCAAAGGTGGTAAGTCAGCTGTGGGCAACCGGCACTCCTCATCCTCTCCTCTTCCTCACTCTGGCCTAGCCAAGTATTTTTTTGTGTTAAAAGAACAAAATATCTGTGTGTGAGACCCAGCATGAAAATAACCACCCATCAGCCTGTCAGAGCCACCCCTGTGGCCTGGATGGTGAGCTGGGGCGTGTGCTTGCCAGCAAAAGCTCCACATCCCACTGCCACCACCCTCGAAGCAGCCAGCGGCCTGGGGTGATGTCCCTCTCAGAGGGGGATGACACATAGAGGGAACAAGGCCATCCTGCTGTGGCTCAGCTCTCCCATGAAGCTGCAGGACAAGCCAAAGCATGAGCAGATCTTGCATGTGATGGAGGATGGAAAGCAACCCAGGTGCATGGCAGGAGCAGCCTGCCTCTTCTTGCACTGCTTGCTGGGCACATGGAAGCACTTTAAAACTCTGGCATCAGCAGCAATCATCAGCAGCAGCATATTAACCAAGACCAAGAAACCCATCACAAGCCAGTGCATTTGTGGGGTTCATACATGTGTTGGGTGCTTATGCCCTGAGGAAGGCAAGGGACTGTAATAGTGTGCTAATTGCAATGAATGTGGAAGTGGCTTTGCACGGGGACCTGTGGTTTCTGCTGATTGCGTCTGCTCTAAATTTCTTTGCTGTGTGTGTGCCATGCTCCCTGTGCTATTCCCCACCACCACTGAGACAGCGCTGCCCAAAATAGCAAATGCCAGATTGGATCTGCCAGATGCAACCAAGCTCAAAGGCTACTAGAGAGGAGGAGCAGGCTGCAGCAATACCTCTACATGCATCTCCATGCCAGTGAACCCACAGATAACTTCCCCCTCTGGCTACCATCCCCATCCCAGCCCACTGTGGTATGTCCATCACCCAGCGAGACTGTGCCTGCCAGTAAAGCCACTGCAGGAATCCATGGTGAAAGAGGGGAGGTCAGATACGAGCATCGAGCTGTTGTGCCAAGCCACACACTGCAGCAAGGACCCAGGCTCATGGGAGCACTCTGGGGAATGGTGCATCGGGCTGTGGGGTGGCAAGGGATGGTCCCAGCGGTAGCAGACAAAAAACAATGCGTCTTGGGATGTGGTTTTTAAGGACTGTCACTGAAATGTGCTGTCCTGGGTTTTGCCTTCTCCCCATGGCACTTCAGCCTGCTTTATCTGAATGATGTCTGCTTATGTGATCGTTAAATCTCGAGGTATTCCCAAGAGACTTGAGGAGGCAAAGGACCCTCGATGTACAAAACTGATCACATGCCTGCTTTTTGCTCTGACACAGGATGCTTTTTTGTTTCAGCTGTCTGGATACCATTTATTACAGAAAAATCCACTTGAGTAACTCTACTTGGGAAATGCCAGCCCTCCTGCAAATGAAACTGGGGGTTTCTCAAACCAGGCATGCAAAAAATGATAACTCTATACTGAACTCCTACAAAGCAAATGCTTATTTGCCTCCTGTTGCTCAGGAATCACCTTGGCAGAGGGAGTGCTACAGCCCAGCCTGCTGCCTGTCCCTGCTGTGCATTTAGGTTTTAGAGGATGTGGGGAAGAGTGGAGCCCTTTGCTGTAATGCTGAAGGGAGGGGAGCCTGCAGAAAGCATCGGGTGGGAACCTACAGGAGAGGGCACAGTGAAGGATGCGGTCATGCTGGTGTGGTCAAGGTATCCCTCCTTCTGACATTACCCAAGCCTTTGACTTTGTGACTTTTCTTAGGGGTCAGGTTATTTTGCAAAGAAAAAAAAAAAGAAAAAAAAGAAACAAAATTCCATTGTTATGTGGGAATCTAGCAGCTTATCCATCATCATCTGGGCTTGAGCTAGGCCTGGAGAAAGAGGTGTTTAAAAAATTGTAGCATCTCCTGGGAACATGTTGATAACAACAGTGATAACAACAAAATCACAAGGAATGTGTCAAACTTGGCTTTGATTTCCTTGATATGGCTCAAAAGGAGATTTGATGGTTTATTTGGAAGGAGCCTCAATGTTTTGCTTTTACTTGTGATATGTCTTGGGTTTGCATTTTATATGATCTTAAAATGCTCCAGTGATGTACCCACAGCCATGCCACTGGGAAAAATATATGCACATCTCTAACATTGGAATGAATATTCAATACAAGGTGAATGTCCCATTTAATCAACAGAATAGCTTTAGTGCATTGCTTTTCTCTCTCAGAGCAATGCATTTTATCCAGGCAGAATGATTCAACATTTCTGGAAGTAACTAACTCAGTATTACTCAGTCAGATTCTTTGGGAATGTGTTGTTTTGTGGGAAATTGTTACTTTGGCAAGAGAGTACTGGTCTGATGCCTCCCCCCACCCCCATAGCACAGTGGCTCTCCATCAGCGAGGGGCAGCTGAGGACTACACTCGGCCATTTGGACCTCAGCTGAAGGTCTCCACTCCCCCTCCCATTATTCCCAGCTAATGCTCTCAAAATTAGGTGTTTGAAGTACTGTTATGTGCATTTTTTTCCTAGACTGTCTTTGCAAATCTAGTACATAATGGGGTTGAAAAAAATAGTTTCTCCTAAGGGAAAGTGACTTTTACCAGGCAGACTCTTTAAATGTAGTACTTTCTTTTATTCATAATTCAGGGGGGTTTATGTATTCATGCTAGTCACTTTTAATTATGCTGATTTCAAGCTTATGGTCCATTAGCAAGTTTAATTTCACCCTTCCAGTACTGACAGAGGTAGGGTTTCTGGGGGTTGCTCTGTGCTGTGGGAAGGATGAATCCTTAATCTCATTTTCTCCTTGGCCACAGGGATGTCAGGATGGCACCGACTTGGCGCCAACCCTTTCCGACACCTTTCTCACGCTGTTCGCAGAAGATGAGAGCCCCGCAGCCCATCTGCCCTAAGCCTGCCTGGCTGCAGCCCCCTGCCCCAGGGAGGTACAGGGGTCCCCAGCCCTGCGTGTCCCCCCGCCACCCGGCTGGTCACTAGGTGTCCCCCTTGACCAGCTTTTTTCGTGCATCCTGCTCCAGCATGGCGTGGGCAGAGCATTTGGATGTCGGGTGCTCCCAGCCTCTACTCCAGCCACTTGCAGAAGAGGTGCCACGCCGCTGGACGTGAGAAGGGAGTGGGGTATTTGTGTCCCTTCCCCCCCGGCGACATCCACCTAGCAGGTGGCTGGCACTGTGTCCCGCTATAGGAAGGGTCCCATCAGTGCTGGGACCTTCATGAGGACACCCTAGCCCATCTGGGTAAGCACGCATGGCTAGCAGCTCCCTTGGCCATGGGTGTCCCCACGCTCTCCGGTCTCCCTGACCCGGTGTTTCACAACAGAAGGATAAGGTTTTGCTAGAGAGGTCCCAGGTGTCCCCAGCCCTTGCTGTCCATGGGGAGGTCAGCATGCGCCGTGCCTCAGCTCACTGCAGGACTGTCTGCAGCTGGTGGAATGACTTGCAGAAAGGTCATAGTCTCAGTGTAATTCCCTTACTCCCATGTTGGATATCACGGGGAGCTGGGGTTGTGCTGAGGGTTATTTTTGCTTTCCCTTCAAAAAAAAAAAAAAAAGCAGCTGTGGATCTCAATCCACTGTGCTATGCATCAAGCCCCAGGCCTCCATCCAAAGGGTAACGTGGCAGTGACTTTTAGGAAGTACTGGATGTACCAGATGTGCAACTCCTTCAACTCCAGATGTGCAGCCCCCCACTCCCGCTCTGCCTCAGCACAGTTGTCCTGCAAAAAGGAACAAAAGACACCAGATTGCTCAGAAAGCAGTCCGCAGACTAAATCTAGCCAAGTACAAAACCAGACTGTCTCTGGATTCCCACACCAGTGTTTAGGCAGTTTAACCGCAGAGGTTTCTCTTCCCAGAAATGATGCTTGTGTCGGCTTCGCACATGGGGAGAAAAAACAGCTAGAAGATGAGCAAGATAAAAATGAAGCGGCAGGAGGAGGCTTCGCTGCTGAACCCCATGCTGAACCGTGGCCTGTTGCTGATTTAAAACACTCGTGCTGTTTCTAGAAGGAACTTCTTTGATCCTGAAAGGGAAAGCCAGGATGTGCATGAGGAGTCAAGTATTTGAAGCACTCCCACAGCGCTCTATTTGGGTTCCCCTGTGAGCAGCATCTCAGAGGCATTATTTATGCCTGGAGGAAAGCCTATGTCTAAAAGCATTTGCATCTGGAACAAAAAGGGACTAGTACCACTTGGCTCTGGACCCTCTCTGAGTTTTGATGCTTCAGATGAGAGTCTGAGGCATGGGATGCTCTGGGGAAGTGTGGGCATGGCAGCACGGTGGTGGTGAGCAGCTGGCAGCATGGCCAAGCACAAAGAGCTTGGGGAGGTGGGATGGAGGGATGGAGCAGCGTTACTCATGGATTCAGGGTTACATGCATGGCTTAGGGTCAAACCTCAGCAGAAATCCAACAGGATTTCCCAGTGCAAAGGAGAGCAACATAGCTTCATGATGTGCTCAGTCAAGACCTCTGATTTGGTGGTATGGGTTTTCTTTTTCATGGGGTCCTTCAGGGAGGAGCTCCCACTCAGACATTGCAATGGCGTAACCTGAGGCTACTGCTGCAGCCAATGGATGGTTTTCCCAATGGATGCTGCTGTGAGCTACTCAGTAGAGGAATGGTGTGCTGCTTCTCACTGCCTATGAAAAGCTAGTTAAAGACGTAAACCTGACACCCCAGAGAAACCACCATCTCTATGTTTAAACCAGATTTTCAGTTGTATACTAGTATTTCTTTTCTTGCCTCAAGTAGATTTTCCCTCCAAGCATTTCAGGTTGAAATGCAACAATTGCAAGATGTACAGGACAGCACAGTGTATCTTTAAATGCAGCAGTGCTTGGGGTGGGGGGTTTGGACCGAAAAAAATATTTATGTGCTCATGTACCTAGGATACAAGATTCAGCCTGTGATGCTTGTTCCCTCTGTGCTGGGGCAGCCAGAGCTGTGTGACAGTGACTCCTTGTTGGCCAGAACACAGGCAGGGTGTGCTTTTTTCCCCTTAGCACAATGCCAAAACCTACTCACAGGTTTTCTACTGTTCACAGGCAGAGGTTGGGCAGGGGTGTGCACCCTTCCCCAGTGTTACCCTCCCAGCTGCTGCCTCCTGTGCATCACCGCCAGTCCCTCAATGCACTTGCCCTTGCCCGTTGCCCCCAAACCTCACTGCCTGAGCTGATGGGGGCCAGCAGCACCAGCTGTCCTCAGTCACCACCCTCACAGCCATGTTTGCAGGGCAGAGAGAGGCAGGCATAGGAAGGAGGGCAGGCAGGCAAGCAGCCAGGGGTGATGCTCAGCCCGGGGACAGCCCACAGCATGTGGCATGGGGTCAAGGCATTTTACCTGCACAAAACCTGTGGTCTCAACACGTTCGGCTGGCTCCTCTGGATCTCCCAAAAAGCTGCTCACAGCACCCAGTGAGAGCCCACAGGGCAAACCCACAGCACACTGGGTGACCACCTTGACTCACCCAGCAGCCCAGGACACTCATGTAGGATGTGTTTTGGGTGCGAGCTTCAGTGGCAGAGGGAAGCTTATGTTGGTGTAACAGAGCTCAGCCTGGGAACAGCTCACCCAGGCTTGGCCTTCAGGGTGCAGGTGATTTCAGCATTACACTGGAGAGTTGCTCAGGGCGTTGTGTGGAGCCATGTGTCCGTGTAGCCGAAGGGGATGGGAGGGGGAGGGACTGGTGTTGGAGCCTCAGCTGAGCCCTGACCATCTCCCTTGATTGACCCCCTAGCTCTCCAGACCCTGATCCCCATGGGAGGAACACCTTCATCGCCTGACTGGATCACCACAGCAGACATGGTGCCAGTGGCTGACACTTGAGCCTCCCCCGAAGATGCTGCCGGCTTTCCATGAACTTCTCCCTCTCCTCCGTGGCACCCTGCAGGCTGACTGCCCAAAGTCCTCTGCCCATGGCTGCACAGACCCTGCTCCCTCAGCTGTGGTACAGGACAGCAGCAGGACCAGGGGGCTTAATCAGCAGCTTGCAGGAGAACAGCAGCTTGCAGCCAGCTTGCAGCAGTACCTGCTTCTGCAAGCAAACATTTCCCCACCACCCCTCTCTGCGCTTCTGTATCACCCCTCACTCCCCTGCTGCTTTGCAATGTATTTTGTGGCTTATTTGTGTAATTGCAATAAAGCTTTTGTTGCTTGAGATACCCTCCATGGTTAGCAGGAGGAGGTTGGGGCGCCACCAAAAAGGGGGTCCCCAGTGGGTGCACATGCTGCTCAGCTGGCACAGCCGTGGCTTGTGGAGTGGGGCATCAACAAGGGAGGGTGGTGGGATGCTGTGGGGGGGCCCAGAAGTGCAGAAGCCTCTGTCCCCTTGGGAAGGTTAATGGGGAAACTCAGTGCACACAGCCTGTGAAACAACCCACGACTGGCTGGAAAAAGGGCCTCATCCACTCGGCATCAGGAAACGATCCAGTGTGGGAGCAGGGCTGCCCAGAGGGGAGGGAGAGTGGGACGGGGGGAGCACTGCGAAGAAAATCCAGAGCTTTCCCCAAAGGCAGCGACGGCTGGGATTCATTATCTGTCAGAATATCTGTTTATAGAAAGCATGAGTCACTGCCAGGCCCCTGGATGGGAGCAGCCCACCACCAGGACTGCCAGCAATTCGGATGGGGTATGTGCTGCCCATCCGGCCCTACACAATGGCAGTTCTCAAACTGCCCCCGCCCCAGACTGCCACACGCCAGCCCCAGACCTTGGACCAGACCCAGAACTATTTTGGTCTGCATCGGAGCACATGTTTTCTCTAGGATGCTTCATTTCTTACTCAAGAAGTGATGCCAGAGTGCTGCCTCTCCCTGCCACACCACGAGCCCCGGCAGTTCCCCTGCCATGCCCACATGTGCCCATGCCCTCGGGTAAAGACAGTCTCAAGCAGGGGTATCATCCTGTGAAGCAGAGCTGCTGACTTCGCCCATGGCTCTGCATTTTGCCCCAATGCAGCAAGGGTCTCCAGTCCCTAGCCAGTCCAGCCCCAGGGCTGAAACACAGCCAGGCAGCCAGGAGAAGCCAGCATTGCCTGTCCAGACCTCTGCCCCATGGGGAAATGAAGGCAAAAATGCCCATTTAAACCTTTTTTCCATTTGGAGTTGTATTTTCCACAGTGCATGTGACCCCTGCTCTTGTTTGGCCCTGCAAAGAGGCTGTGAGCAGGCAGACTGACCCTCTGGGTTTTGGCAGCTGGCTGAGCCCAAGTGTTGCGTGAGAACCTGATTTTCACCCCTGCTAAAACCAGTCAGCACTAGTCCCAAATCTGTATGGGTGCGGGTGTTTGCCCCAAGTGCTTCCTCTGTGCCATCACACTGGTCCTGTACAGAGGTGTCAGCCTGTGGCACTATGTGGAAAGGTCTCGGTCAGCTCATTTGCCAGCATTATGGGCCCACTGGCAACAAAGGTGCTCATTCCCACCCCATTCCAGCATCTGTACCCCACAGCACCTCCAGGAGGAAAAGCCACCCTTGGCAACTTGCAAAAAGCCAGGGATCTTCTGTGGTAAAAAATTGTCTGGTGCAATCCTTAAAAGCAGGCTGTTATCATGCCCGAGATGGGAATCTGACTAGGAAAAAATCATATTGCTCCTTCACTAATGTCTTTATTTGGAATGAGGTGACACAGCAAAGGCAACACCTGCTGGTGACTGAAGATGCACACTGCTACCTGTGCTGGCTCCCGCGGTGTGTTGGTGCCCAGGGTGCCAGCAGCCAGCCCAGCTTGATGCCTGGCTCAGGCAAGGCACAAAGCCACCCACAACATGCAGCTCTAGACCTGGCACCCACTTTTCACTAAAAGACAGGTTTTCTGTGTTTCTCCTGCTCCGTCAGCTGGTCCTATGCTTTGTCTTAGAGAAAAACCCATGTCCCCACTCCTCTCCCATTCCTCACAGCAGCAGCACTGTGGAAACCCTTCCAAAGCAGGGTATCACCAGCTGAGATCAATGTGCTGGGAAACATGGATCAGCCCAGCTCAGCGATCCTTTCCCACCTCTATGAAGCCATGGGCCATCCATGAGCATATTGCATGGCCATGCACCCTTGTCTGGTGCTGGGAGACACTGCCAGAGACAGAGACATCCCAGGGTAGGAACAGTCCCAGGGAAGGAGCCAGTGGATCTGTGAGCGCAGACACCTGGGGATCAGCCCCAGATATTGCCACCCACCCACAGGGCCTAAATCCCTGCCCAGGCTGGAGAGGTGGGTGTGAAGGGATATTAACCACCCACATCCTCCATCTACATGCACTGGCTTTTCCTCTGCAGGATGCATCCACTGAAACATGAAGCATCATTGCCTCTGTGAAAGGCATTAAGGGATGCAGATGCCCCACACCCCTCCCCATTGCCTCCAGCCCCCTGCTGCAGGGTAGCTGGCTGCAGCGCTCAGTGGCTTCCTCCTGAGAAAGTGTGTGTTTGGAGATTTGAAACAGCCTGTTTACCTTTGGCTGTTCCTCTAAAAAAATAAAGCAGTGAAGGAGAGATGCTTATCTTTATGACTTTGCTGCAGCTTGTGCTGCTCCTTTCCATCCTGCGAGAGGGATGTGCTAGATGTCTCCCAGGCAGGGTGTGTGTCTGCAGGACCAAGGGCCATCCTCCAAAGGGTGTTGCTCCTCCTCAGTGGTGCTCCTGAGGGACAGCTTTCTCCTCCAGCTCAGCATCGTCACTCCTGTCTCAGCCACGGCTAAACACAGATGGGGAAATAAGCTTGAGGACAGCAAAATGGCTGGATGGTTTACATTTCCTCTTCACTATCTGCAAAAGATCCGAGGAGGATGCTTGGCACTGCTTGGTGTGTGCTGGGAAGGTGTCCTTGTCAGGAAGGGCAGCTGACTTGTTTTAATCTTCTAGGAAAAGGCTGCAGGCTGGATCTGGCTCTGGCATAAAGAAAGCTCATCTGCAAGCCTTGTTGCATCCTAGGACTGCTCTCAAAGGGCACAGCCACCCCAGAAGCTGTGATGGTTGCTGGAGTGGTAAAAATAATGAGTATAAATGATGCATGCTAAAAAAAACTGGGAGAAGAAACGGTCTGGAGAAGAGGTAACAGGGACCTCAAGGAGTCTGCCAGAAATGTGCAAGCCCCTCAGCTGGGGTGGATCATCTCCCTGGAAAAGCATGGAAAGGGGTCAGGCCAGCTCTGCACTGCACTGCGCCCTGAAGCCAGCCGAGAGACATTATCTGGAGGGTGTCCAACAACCTCTGTGCCTTCCTAGGGCTTTGGGGCTTGCTGCCTACACTGAGGGAAAATGACAGCATGTTCAGGGGAATGGAGGGCACTTGAAAGCAGGAGGAAATGAAATGAAAGCATTTCAGGGTGGTCTTTTGTCTCCGCAGAAGAGATGAGCTGTGCTGTAGCACCACTGCAGCTTGAAAGATGAGACAAGCTGCTGGAAAACAGGCGAGGGGTGAAAGGAGAAGCACAGTGCCATGTGGGCATCGGGGGTTTCTCTGTGCTGCTTCAGAAGAGGATGGGGAACACTGCCAGCCTCGTGTCACCCCTTCCACCTGGGGCTTGCTGGGACCAGTCCTGCTCACTGCTGTGCACCAATAAGCTGCTGGGCATCCGCACAGATGCAGAGAGGCAGGTTTGGAAGTTGTGCTGTAATCCATGGCAGCAGAACACCAGGTTTCCTACCTGATTAGCTCATCTCTTTGCAGTTTGGTGACAAAAGCTGGCTCAGCTTCTGCAAACTGCAGGGCAAGAGAGCCCTGTGCCACCCCCACTCCATTATGGGCCTGGGGGGGAGGAGCCAGTGCTTCCAGTCCCCCCAGCTGGAGCCAGGGCTGTGTCTGGCGGCTGCTCGGCTGTTCCTCGAGCGCCTGGTGCCTCCCTTTCCCAGGAAGATGTGGCCAGCCTGGAGAGCATGCTCCACTCCCTGAGAATCACCCAAGCAATGCATTATATTGCAGAGGAATGGAAAATATTCTCCGCCCAACTGCCAGAGGGTTTAGCGCGTGTTTTTCCACCCAGTTTTCATGCTGTGCCTGCTGGATGTACTCCATGAGAGGCTACGTGGGAGAGGCGGGTGCTCTGTCCCCTGTCCTGGCAGCGGTGTCGCCAGGGCTGGGGGTGGCATGTCCCGGGGTGCTGCTGACACCATGTGGGCTGGTTGGGCCAAAGCACAGTTGCTTGCCAAGGGTTTGGTCAGGAGCTAGCAAGCAATGATTCTCGGGAATCAACGCCTCCCATCATTTCTTCTCTAGCTTCGTCAGAAAACCAGCCCCCCACCTCGGTTTTGTTTTCTACAAGAACAGAAGAATAGTGCAGGTGTTGGCGATCTTCCTGTTTTGGGCCAGTTTTATCCCCAAACCACAATGCTCCCAGCCCCAAAAAGCCTACGCTTTGGGTTGTTTCAATTTTCTGAGTGTAAAATGTACATTTTCCCCAGAGAAAAGGAAAAAAAAAAAAAGAAACCTGAAAGTGAGTTTTGCTTTGTTCATCTTCAAGCCTCCATGGTGGGGCTCTCCTTCCCAGGAGCATGCAGGGAGGGCCTTCCCAATATCCCGAATGCAAGACATCCCAGCATCCTGCAGCACCCCCATGAGGAAAGCAGCCTTGCGAGAGCTGGGGGCCAGAAAAAGGAGCCTGAAAGCGGTATCTCCTCTCCTACAGCTCCCATGCCGCATCTGCAACCTCCCCTCTCACTCGACCCTCTCATCTTTCCTAAGAAGCTGAGCCAAGCTTTCCCACAGACCCAGACAGCTATTAGAGAAATATTATTACCAGATGGCTTGTTTTTTCCATAGGACCAGAGGCCAGCATGAGGTAACAGGGAAAATATTAACTCATCCCACACCAGCCTGGTCATGGGTTTGTGGCTTTGCTGGTGGAGCTGTGCCGTGTCTCAGCTGTGCCGGCACACAAGGGGTCTGCAGAGCTGGGTGGTGACGGGGGGGGGAAACTAGCACCCAATGTATGCTGGACCAGTGGGGTAGCTGGAAATCCCACCTTGGACTATCGATGGCCCTGTGGGGGTGGCTTGGGGAGGTTTTGATGGGGAAGGGAAGGGCATGTCCCCAGACGTGCTGGAAGGGAGGGAAGGGTCCCCCCAGGACAGCTCAAACTTGTAGGTGCAGAGCCCAGCTGGCAAACTGCACAACGGGGATGTTCGCGCCAGGTCAGATGAGCCATCGATTCAAGCAGAGGAGAAGCTCCACATCCTGGCTGTCCTGCCTCTTGCAGGGTTGGCAAAGAAAATGTGTCCCTTTGAGTAGGGCTGTCAAGGGATTTGGAAGATACTGCATGGCATGGGTTGGCTTTTCCACTGGGTCTTTTTGCAGGTGGGTGGGTGAGTGTGAGACCTTCCTCTGGTGCTGCTGAGCCCACTCTACGCCCATGATAGGATGCTTGCAAAGCACCACCCGCCTGTGCTGGGAGAGAAGCTGCAGCTGTGCTGGGAGAGGTGATGTTTTTCCTGCTTGGAGGGGTTTCTCCACTGCCTCCTCCCACAGAGATCCACTGTGGGAAGATAAATTATCGTGTGCAGAAACACCACAAGCCGCACTCTTTCCAGCAGGGTTTGTGGTTGGCACAGCACTCAGTCTGGACCACTGCTGCTCCTGTTGTTCAGGTCTGACCATGGAGATGGGCCAGCCAGTGGGGATGCATCTGAGCCATAGGCAAGCTGGGTTGTGCACCCTGGGGGTCCAACAGCCAGCCCAGGGAGGTGCAGTCTGTGGCAACCAGAGCACATGGAAACCTCTCTGAGCAAACTCCTTCAACATCCCAAACGCTTGGCAAATCTTGGGCACTCATATCCCCAGGAGTGGTGGAAGGTGACACAGCCAGCTGTCAGGATGCCAGTGTGCTTCATGGGGTTTCAACTGGGGAAATTTCAGTGCTTGTTAATTGTGGCATCTCCCGGGACCATGTGAGAGGACAAAGTAGCCCCAGCTGCAGAAGATGGAGCTGGAAACCTGATACTCAGTCCTTCCCTGCTTTCCAAAGCACCCTTTGGTTATGAGTGTGCTGGTAGGTTCAATCCTGGTTTTTCCCAGGGGAATTAATTTCAGCTCATTTCCGTATTTCCTGTGGATGGAATGTTTTCCATTTCTAAGTGGACTTGATTAAAAGGAAGGAAAGGTTGTGTGAAAGAGTTAATAGCAGGAAAATGGAGAAAACTCATTCTTCTCTCAATCTCTGGGAAGAGAAAAAGCAAAAATTCTGTCCCAAGTGCACTTTTTTTCTGCACCCCAATTTGGTCTGGAATTGAACTAAAAGTTATTGCTTGCAGTACTGTGGGCTGGGACTTGGGATGGGGAGCACGTGTCCCCCAGGGCATGCAGCCACTGTGGAGGGGCTCCCCTTGTCCATCTGGAGGAATGCTGGTAGATGAAGGGTGTCTGCTGCTCCTGGGGGACCCGCTGTGCCAGAGCCATAGGGGTCAACTTCCCTGGCCTCATCTGAAGAAGGGAAAGGGGACGTCCTTCACAGGCACGTGTCCTTAGATTTTTGGATGCGATGGCATGCTGCTAGGCCCAATGATTGCAACATCCCTGGGGTCAGCCTGCAAACTGCTGCCCAGCTATCAGCTGGATTTCTACAAAACTAGCCCACACTTTTCCAAGGAAACGTCCGTTCAATGCCCTGGGGACACTGCTGGCTGCTAGCCCTGGTTTAGCACCGTTTTAAAATGCTTTTGAAGCTGGACACAGATCCAAGCCTGTGGCCCAATTGGACAGCAGAGAGGATGAACCTGGGATGTTGGGCCTGATAACAGCCCCTGGGGCTGGCGGCTGGGAACGGGGGTCCCCAGCGGCAAGGGGGAACCCTGACTTGCTGGTTCCCCATACTGGAGTGCACGGGGTCGGACAAACTGCAGCTGTGTGGAGCCATATACGGTCAGCAGGCGCCTTGCACAAGCCATACCATTATCATTAAGTCTTTGCTGGCGCAGCCAACCAGCCTCCAGCTTGCAAGGCTCTGTAGAGCAGCCGGGCTGTTCCTGAGATGGATGTGCGGTTCCCTTCCTCCAAGGAGGGGGAGGGAATCGGCTCTTCTGCTGCTCAGGGTAATTGCCTGGGAGGGAAGAGGGGAGAGGAAGAGATAAAACAAAGAAGAAATGTCTCTGGTGTGCAGATTCACAAGATGCCTCGGCTGAGCTGAGGTATGAAGACAGGTCCCTTCCCAGCACCCCCTTTCCTGGGGGCCTCTGGCTGGTTTTCAAAATCCCAGGTGAGCTCCCTCATGGGGGCACCAAGGAGGCATGTTGGAGAGCCAAATCAGGTCTGATCCCCTGTGAACTGTCACACAGCAGGATTTGTCCCTCAACACCCTTGCTCTCTTGGAAAGCATCTTTAATAGGTTTGAAATGCCTTGAAAATTTGCCTTTTGGTGTCCTTATCTCCTGGTGCTACATGCACAGCTCTGCAAAGTCCACTTATCTCTATGCCTGGGCAGTTATTTACACCCACCAGGTTCACGCTGGTTCTAAAGCTTTTAAGCTGCGGAAAAAATGCTTCCTTCAGCACACCAAACTCCTGGCTCTTTTGTGGCTGGGGCGTCTCTTCCCACCCCCAAAACACACAGAGTTTTGTTTCACTTTTTGGTGTCACCCCCCCACACTTCTTGTCTCCTCCCTGTTGGTCTGGCTGCCCCTCAGCCAAAGCACATGGTACCCTGAGGCTCTCCAAATGTCCAGAGGAGATGCAGGGACGGGGTGTAGGGGTGCCCAGCAGCAGTCCTGCCTCTCCTTGAGATCACCAGCTTCTCCCCTTTCCTTTGTTTTAACATCATCTTCCACAGATGCACCTAAATTTGTGTTGGCATGAAAAACAGCACCTGTTGTGCTGTTGGGTTTATGAGGTTTCAGTTCAGCACAGTCTGCAGGTTTTTTTCCACTGACCTTGGATTTTGTTTATCCAAAGAGTCATTATTTGATGTATCTGCCTTGATAGTGTGGACAGGCCCCTCCACTGATGTAATTTGTAATCAGTGGAGCTATAGCTTTTTTTTTTTTCAGTTGTCTCAACTTGAGACAACTTCCTACAGCCAAGCTTATGATATTTTCTCCTGATCATTCACACAAAGATTCTGTCAGAGAAGCTGTGTGTGAAAGGCAGGGTGATGGAGGTGGCAGCCAGTCCTGCACAGCCCCACAAAGGGCAGGTCTCCTGCCTTTGTACAGCCAACTTGAGTGCAAACCATTCGTACAGGCTGGGTTTGTGCTGTCAACTGTTTGTGCTTTGGAGCCATCCTGGACAATCCATCAATTTGCTATTTAATGACAGGTCTTGGTCCCCTTTGGGAGCAGGTTACAGCTGCAGCTGTAGTAGCATCAGCCCCCAGGCATTTTGCCTCTCTCTCTCCAATAGCAATTAATGCTCCCACTGTGATGAGGGGTTTGGCAGTACTGTTTCTGGGTCTGAGTTCAGCAGCATGGGATTCATCTCCAGTGCTGGCCATGGAGAGCAAATGGTCTACAATACTCTGGGGGCCTTGATGTGGGGGTCCAGCTCCCCACTGCTACAGGTCCTGAGGCTCTCCTGCCATCCTGCAGGATGCAAAGATGCTCATCTCCAGGCATCCCTAAGGACTTGCAATCCTGCTTCTACCTTCTGGGCTTGACAGCTTTGACCCCATTCCTGCTCCCTTCCCTGAGCATGGCCCAGAGGAGTTGTTCCCAGTCTGTAGGTGTCCCTGTGGGATTTTTCTCAGCTTGCTCCTCAGGTTCCTGACTGGGTTGAGTAGAAAGCCCTGAAAGTCAGGGAGGAAGGTGCTTCTCCAAAAATGTGGTGCATTCATGGTGCACCATCCCTGGGTGGCTATGGGACAGCTCCAGCTCTGACCTGTGGTGAGGACTCCCCTGTTTAGCAGGACAGCACAGGCCAGCTCACACAGGTGGGGATGCAATGGGAATGCATGTCCCCCTGCCCCAGCTTTCTTGCCCCAGGAGCCAGGAGGGAGCAGTCTGGCAGGTGCCCCAATCACCCCTGCCCCACAGAGAAGGCTGAACCCCAAGTGGTATGCTCATGCTGGGCACTGACTGGGCAAGGGCTCCCTGCGTGAGGCTTGCAGAGATCCCAGGAACCGGTGGCCAGAGTGACATCGCAGGTACAGCCACATCCAGAAAATGGGTAAGGAGAAATGCCTCATTTGTTTCTGACTCACAGCTGACAGCTCCTGATCCCTCCCTCCATCCTCAGGCTGGAGAAGTCTCCTCCTCACCCTTACCCTCCTGCCTGCTCTTCCTCCCACAGAAACCAAGGGGAGAGTGGTAAAAGATATCTTCAGTGATTCCTGCCTCCGGACTGCAGCCTCTCTGTGCTGCTGGGTTCTTCTTCCCTGCTTTTTTCCTTCGATCCAGCTTGATGTTAGTCTGAACCAAGAAAAATGAGGCTGCGGGACTTTCTATTCACTTTGCTGCTCTTGACCGTCTTCCTGGGGGGGGGCTCATGGGCTCAGCGCCCAGAAATCACCACCCGGGTCGCAAACGCAGAAGGTAAGCCTGGGCTGCTTCCAGAGTGTTTTTCCTCCCCAGGATCGGCAGAGAAGTCCGGCTGCTGTTTCCCTCCTGGGCGGACGCCTCCACTACCGCACACAGCCACAGTTTTGTCAGGACATTTGGGGGAAGAGTTGTGTTTGAGGAGAGCAATGTAGGATTAGAGAGGATCTGCAAGACATACCTTCTTTTAATGCTTTTTGGGTCTTTCTCCTTGGCTGTCTTGTTAGGTGTTACCAGCAGCTCTGGGATGCAAGAGATGGGGATAACAGCTGATACTAATTTAGCTTTCTGAAATATTTTGAGTTTGGCACTGCCCGTTAAAGGGCATTTTCATTTTTGCTCTCCTCTGCAATGATATTTGTGCCAAGATGTGTCAGAAAATTATTAGTTTCTCATTATATAAATTGCTATCATGTCTTGGTTTTATTTTTTTAAGTGATTGCTGCAGCTGCATGTTATTTTATATAATAACAAGTATTGGTCTTGCAAAGATATTCTGTGAATGTAAATGGAAAAAAATGTATAGGAAACTGTTAAATGCCACAAAGTTATGTTTTCTGAATATGTGCTCGATCTGGCTTACCCCTGATGCCAAAACAGAAATAAGCAACCTCACCAGTGTGTGTGTCCTTCTGTGTCTTGCATGGGGTTAGGATGTGAACGTGGTCTCCTCAGCAAAGATTCGGGGAGCCTGGTGGGAGGGAGGGGAGCTGAGCTGCAGGCAGGCGGGTGTGGGGAGCCCCATCTGGGGAGGTGATGCCGTGGAGCCGCCTGCTGACTTCTGCCTCTCCACTTCTTCCCAGACTGCCCTGTGGACCTGTTCTTTGTCCTGGACACCTCGGAAAGTGTCGCCCTGAGGGTGAAGCCCTTTGGGGACCTGGTTGCCCAAGTGAAAGATTTCACCAACCGGTTCATTGATAAGCTGACAAACAGGTACATGTCCCCGGGGTTTTGTCCAGGCTGCTTTAGGGATGGAGCCTGGTGCCGGGTGGGATGCTGAGACCACCTGGTGTGCCATCCAAGGAGGGAGAGTAAGAAAGCAGGGATGCTGGAGAGGGGGGTGGGAGTGTCTCATCCTTGTCCCGGTCTGCAGCCACCCTGTTTCTGCTCCATCAGGAAGGCAAGGCCTTCCTGGGGCTGCAGACATGGCACCCCATCCTCACCACCTCCAGCTGGCCTGGCTCGCCAGATGGTTATCCTGTAGGGCCAAAATGATGCTGATCCCCATGCCACTGGCTGCTCAGGCCCAGGACAACCCAGATGCTTGAGTGGCAGCAAGGCACCTGTGATGTTAAACCCAGTGCTCACGGGCACCCTGCAGAGCAAACCCTCCCTTTCAACTGGCATCCCCCAGGATGATCTGCAGCACTGAATCCAGCTTTGGAGGCCCCTGTGGAGTGACATTCATCCACCCCACTGCCCAGCCCTTTATCTGCCTCCTCCTCACCCAGCCATGTTGTCACCAACCCAAGTTGACCCTGTCTTTCCCGGGGTGAGGGCACCCAGAGGCACCAAAGCTCCCAGATCCTGGAGGGGGGTGATGCTGGGAAGAGGTGAAGGCAAAGGCCATGGCTCACCTGCTGTCAGGAGACTCAGGGATGCACAGGACCACCACAAGTCCTGGGGGCATGTGAGTCCTGGTCCTTGGGGCAGCAGGAGATATGTGCTGTTGCTCAGAGGGGCACTGCGGGTATGTCCCAGTGCTGCATGAGCTGAAGGGGCAAGGTTCCTGTCTTGACAGATGTGGGGCAGTCAGCAGCTCACCTCCCCATTGCCCAGGTAGGAGAGTTACCACTGAGTCACCAGGAGCCTCGCGCTTGGGAATAACCTGCCAGGCCTGCATCAGTGTAACATAACTCTCTCCTAAGCAAGGCGCTGGGTTTTGTTCAGAGCCCCCGCTGCATGCAGACAGATGGGTGGACCTCCTGAGCCCATCCCAAACACCCCTGTGCCCACCCTACTGCTCTCTACCTGCTTCGGAGACATCGCCCTGCAAGCCACCACTGTGCACGCTATGCTTCCAGGCACCCATGGCATGCATGGCATCGCTGGCACAGATGATGGTGAGGCAGCTGGCAGCAGTGGGGTGGAGGGGAGAGAAGTAGGCAATGCTCAGGTGGCTTTGGGAAAGGTCCTGCTGGGCAGAGATAAAATGAGCTTGGGAAAGCGAGGGAGCTGTGCAACCCACCGCTTTGGGATTGGCCCAAGCATCCTGAAAATACTCTTTCTGGGACACTGGCCAAAGCATGGGGTGTTGTGATGCCCCTGTCCCAGGGGGTCACAGGTGCAGGCTCTGTCAGCACACAGGACTTCAGCACATGCTCACAATCCTCTGAGCCAGAGCACCCTTCAGAGGGAGGCATTCCTCTTTGATTTTAACACATCTTGCAGAGGAAAACTCACCCCGGTCCCGTGTGGGGTGTTTCGGTGGTTACCTGTCTTGCACACATACACCTGGCTGTCTGGCTCAGCACCTCCTGCTCAGCTCCAGCCACTGCAGCCCAGTACCTCTTTGGGAAGCCTCACTGCCAAGCAGTCTGACCCCTGTGGACACCCACCAGCTGCACCCCTTTGTCCTTCCACCTGCTGAACAAACTGCCCTGCTCCAATGGGAGGGCTTTGCATGTGAAGCACACCCCAGCCTTGCAGGAGAGCAAGGAGCCCTAGAAAAGCCCTGAAGTGTTTGGCAGAGGATTTGCATTTTGCATGGCAGGCCAGTGTAAGTGAAGTGGAGGTGGCAGCAGGGCATGGACAAAAGTGCTGAAAGCACGTGGTCCTGGTCTATCCATGCAGGTACTACCGCTGTGACCGCAATCTGGTGTGGAATGCTGGGGCACTGCACTACAGCGATGAGGTTGTGCTCATTAAGAGCCTCACCCCTATGCCCAGCGGCCGGAATGAGCTGAAGAACCGTGTCTCATCCGTGAACTACATTGGGAAGGGCACATACACTGACTGTGCCATAAAGCGGGGCATTGAGGAGCTGCTCATCAGGTAAGGCAGTGGGGCTGGGATGGGCAGAGGGAGTGATGCTGGTGGTATGGCAGTGGTGGATGGAGGCTGGGAGCTTCTGGGTTAGGACATCCCTGTGCATCGTGCAGAGCCATCCCCAGGGTGGGAGAAGAGGTCACCTAGGCATGAAATAGGCACGGGGGTGGCAGGTTGCTAGGGCTCCAGCTTTGCTGGTATGAGGCATGCTCTCATGATAGGCTGGGGCACCGCCTGGGGTGAGTGCCCGGAGATGCCCAAGCCACTCCTCTTCATCTAATCTGTTAAATTCTTGCAGTGTTAAATCCTGTGTTTAAACTGTTGCAGTGGCTCCCACCACAAGGAGAATAAATACCTGATCGTGGTGACTGATGGACACCCCTTGGAAGGGTACAAGGAGCCCTGTGGAGGCCTGGATGATGCTGCCAATGAAGCCAAACATTTGGGGATCAAAGTGTTCTCTGTCGCCATTTCTCCCAACCACCTGGTAGGGACTATGCAGCTGGGATGCTCCCTGCAGGGGTCCCAAGTGGGCCCACAAGACCCCCAGCACAGCGAAGGAGGCTCGGAGTGCCCTTCAGAGGCCCTCTATGGAGGGAGGGTGCAGGGTAGTCTCTGGTAGTCTATGGGTGCCTGCAGATCTCACTCTGCCCTCCCCACCCTCCCAATCCTAGGACCAGCGTCTCAATATCATCGCCACAGACCATGCCTACCGCCGCAACTTCACTGCCACCAGCCTGAAGCCAACCAGGGAGCTCGACGTGGAGGAAACCATCAACACCATCATCGACATGATTGTGAGCGTTGTCCGTCCCTTCCCCAGCCCGGCCCCTTCCCAGGCTCACCCATCCCTCTCAAATCCCCTCTCTTTGCTCTCTTGTCTTGCAGAAAGCTAACACGGAGCAGTCGGTGAGTGTCTTTGCTCCCCCTCAGTCCTGAGCCTGAACCCATTTCCTGCGGGTCACCCACAGCTAAACAAGGGCTCGGTGGCACAGCCCTTCCCTGCAGGCAGCCCCTTCTTGGCCCCTGCCAGCCTGGGGAGCTCCCCCCAGCTAGGTGCAGCCTGGCCCTGGTGCTGCCTGCTGCCTCTAATGCTGTTTTCTCCTTCTCTCTGGGCAGTGCTGCTCTTTTGAGTGCCAGGTGAGTCAGGCTTTTGAGATCCTTGTCCCCTTCCTTCATATCCCCATGGCCCCAGGCTGTGCCTTGGTGACTAATCTAACCCATACGTCTCTCCTGCAGCCTCCCCGAGGGCCCCCTGGACTTCCTGGCGACCCAGGCAATGAGGTGAGGGACCAGCTGCAGCCATCTTGCAGGACCAGGGTGGTGGGACGGGCTCACTGAGGATGCTCAGGGACCGGTGGGGCACGAGTCCTCAGCACCCCGCCACTGGCCCATGGAGAGGTGGATGAGGACCCACACCATGCTTTCATGA
The DNA here is from genome assembly GCF_965140245.1 of Athene noctua. Taxonomy (NCBI): domain Eukaryota; kingdom Metazoa; phylum Chordata; class Aves; order Strigiformes; family Strigidae; genus Athene; species Athene noctua. The sequence goes on along the minus strand of NC_134043.1, from coordinate 27,217,744 downwards.
AGCCAACATCTGCTTCCCACATCCACGGATCATTACTGCTATCATCCTCCCTGATCTCCTTTCAACAGGTCATCATTCTGTTCCTGAGGACGATGAGATAACTTTATTTCTGTCCTGTATTGCAGGGAGAAAGAGGCAAGCCAGGTCTTCCTGGCCAGAAAGGTGATGCTGGAGACCCAGTAAGTAACAGACCAGCCCTGTTGACTCTGCAGCAGCTAATTTTTGGCCACTTCTGGCCAGACCTCTCAAGTGCATCCTCACCAGTCCTTGCCCCTGAATCACCCTGTTTCCATGGGGTAGTCAGTGGGGGGTCACAGCCAGCTGTCCCCCTCTGCAGCCACCCTGCTGAGCGATGGCTCCTGGCGGGCAGTGGAGTGGTCCCCTCCTCTGTTGCTACAAGGCTTCCTTGTTCTTCACCCAAAATAGCCATTCTTCCTGGAGGACACATCTCTGACTCATGTATGCCAGTCCAGGGGTGGACTCTGGTCTCCTTCCTGTGTCCTCTGACATGACAAGCACAGCAGTGTTCCAGGGAAACCTTTGCTAAATAATAAACTAATAGCATGAGGAAACTATTTCCCTCCTCCTCCCCTTTTACTAGGTGTGCTTATTTTGGGGAGGTGCATTTCCCACACACATGTGAGTGTGCAGTTACGCAGCTTGTGCATTCCCAATTTGGAAAACCCATGTCATGCACATGCAGATTTTTCCTTCCCAAGGGTTTTCTGCCCTTCCCTTTCATCCCAGTTGACATGTTCCCAAGCGCCCAGTTTCCCTCACCCCCAGGAAGGGCTGGAGATGGTGGAGGTGAAGGCAGGTCCCCTCTGCTCTCCACAATGATCCTGTGCTTCCGGACTGGGAAAATGAGGAGCATTGTTAGGGGACAGCTTCCTCCGGGATGGTATGGCAGCTGGAGCCTGTGGGAAAACTGTCCCCTGGCAATGGTAGTGATAATATCTGCCTCGGTAACACCATTTTCTGTCCTCTAGGGCAGGCCAGGGGACATGGGACCTGTTGGCTACCAAGGAATGAAGGTACAAGGGGCTGCGGGGTCATGGGCACTCTTCCTAGATGGGCCACAGTCTCTGTGCTGGCAGTGTTTTCATTTTCCCATTTTTCTCTCCCCTTTCATCTCTAGGGTGACAAAGGAAGTCGAGGAGAAAAGGTGAGGATAGTATGGACTTGATGGGAGGGGGAAGGTTTCTCTGTGTCCTCCTGCTTGGTTAGACTTGGCTGACCCTGCAGCTGCACAGTGTTGGGGTCTGGTACATGTCCATGCCCACACATCTGTCCCTCCTGCCATCACCACTTCTGCCAGGAGCAAGGATCCAATGGGAGGAGAACATTTGCAGCTGATGTGGCCTTGGGGCTCAGGCAAGCACCATGAAGTGGGCACAGCTGGGCAGAATGGGAGGGACCAGCTGTGTGCAGGGGCATAGTGATTGCCTGTACCCTCAGACTGAGCTAGCACGGGGACCACAGCATGGTGGTGGGATGGATCTGCTCTGCATGGGGGCCTAACTTCTCTCTCCTTCCCTTCACAGGGCTCGAGAGGAGCCAAAGGAGCCAAGGTCAGTTTCCAGTTTTTCACCATTTATTCTTTCTAGTTGATGCCGGGGAGTCTTTGGAAATTACTTCTTCACGGTCTCTATTCTTCCTTTCAGGGTGAGAAGGGCAGGCGTGGAATTGATGGCATTGATGGCATGAAGGTAAACCTTGGCTCTGGGGCATTTTGCTTAGACTGAGGACCCTGACTTTTGCTCAGACACCCCTTCAAAACCATCGTGGGGTCCCAGACCAAAGCTGGTGTTCCATGTGGGGCAGTGGGGATCCCTCCCTGCAGAGGCCTCCACCTGCCAGCCGAGGACAGGGCTGGAATATCCCTCTGGGATGATGGATGGGGTCTTCCATGGGCACTGCTCATGGAGACCCCTGCTCTGTCTGACAGGGTGAAGCTGGATACCCTGGCTTACCTGGCTGCAAAGGCTCACCTGGATTTGATGTACGTACCCTGTGGGCGCTCCTTGCATGCGAATGAACCAGTGCAGCAGGTCTGCTGTGATGGCGCATGAAAACTGGGAGCCCCCCAAGAAGGGGAGCTGTGGGAGGGAGTTGCTGTGCTTGGAAATACACCTCTTGACATGTGAGGTTCATCCCAGGCGTGGCACCTCAGGGGTGTTCCCGGGTCTGCCTTGTCTTTGCCTGAAAGCTGTCCCCCATTGCATGGGGCTGCCTGGGAATCTGCATGCTGGGGGAGCATTTGGCTGGAGGTTGGGCACATTGCCACAGGGAACCTGGCAAAGAAGATCTCAGTGCCAGATAGGAAAGCCCAGGATTAACCAATTTCAGCCTGCTCTGACCAGCCACCCAGGAAACGTTGGAGATTTTGGAGAGCTCTGGAAAACATTACTCATTTATCCAGTTTCCCTGCTTGTTTCCATACTCCCAGGATGAACATTCATGGCGTCACCAGTATCACTGCAGTCCAGCCATAGCAGCCCAACAACCACCTTTTCTACCATTTTTCTATAACCTGCAAAAGCACACTCAGTTTTGCAGTGTTTCTGCAACATGACTGCAGCATTGCTTGCACGGCTCCATGGTGCAAGGTTACCTTGCCATCCCTGCATTGCTCCTGAGTACATGTCCCTCCTGTCCATTCTGCTGGGGAACTGTGGGCCAGGCTGCTGGGATTCTCGGTTCGTGCCCAGTTTCCTGCAGACAGTGTTACCAGCTTGGTTATTAGTGATGTTGTCTTTATTTTCAACAGGGAGCTCAAGGCCCGCCTGGACCAAAGGGAGATCCTGGTGCTTACGGACCCAAGGGAGGAAAGGTCAGCCACTCTGCCCAGCCTCACACAGAAGGAGGGTTGCTGGGGCCCCTCTCCTGCAAGAGGGAGAGGTGGCAATTGACCCTTCGCTGGCCTCCTTTGCACTGCATGGGGGAAAGCCTGTGCTACAGGCCCCTCACCCACAGTAAGATCCTGCTGGTGTGACTCCAAGTGTGCCCAAAGTTAGTGGGTACCCACAAGCCTGGCACAAGCATCCCTGAGATACTGGGGGGCTACTGTAAAAAGGTGGCTCGCACTGGGCGGGTGGAATAGTGGGTGAGAGTCTGCTGGGGATGGGGAGTTCCCTGGGGAGAGATCAGAGCCCAGAAAGAGGTTCGGGGTGCACCAGGGCTCCTGACGGCCTCTGCACCACGGGAGCCAAAATCCATTGCTGTAGTCTTGACAGTGCCTTTTGTCCTTGTGAAGGGGGAGCCTGGGGATGATGGAAAACCTGGCCGACAGGGGATTCCCGGCAGCCCTGGAGAGAAGGTGGGTGAAGTGTCTGTGCACAACCATCCTCTGCCCTCTGTGAGAGGGAGAGGCCCCCTGTGTCAGCCTTGATTTCAAAGCAGAGCTTGCCCAAGGCTCTGCGAGTGTGCGGGGCTTTGCCTCAAAACCTTCTGACTTGTCTCATTTGCACCCCTGTGGCTTGCTCATCCAGGGCATGCCTGGAAACCAGGGTGAGCCTGGACCTGCAGGAGAGACAGGCGATGAGGTGAGACCTCTGCCCATGCCCGCCATGTTCCCCATGCATTCTTATTGGCCATACACACTGCCTGACCACCCCTCTTATTTCTCCACAGGGTGCTCCTGGCATGGATGGTCCTCCTGGAGAACGGGTAAGTGAGGGCTCCACTGCCAGGCACCGCACTGGCAGGGTGCAGGCTGGTACACTGCTGTGGAGGAGGGCTGGGGGAGAGCCTGCTGAGAGGTGGGAAATGAGGGAGGGCTTTGCTGCTGCTGGGAGCAGGTCTTCATTTTGTGTTCCTGCCATCTCCTTGCAGGGCAGCAATGGAGAAAGAGGACCCCCGGGCTCGCCGGGTGACCGCGGGCCAAGAGGAGAGCCGGTAACTGTATCTTCAGGGTGGCTTTTGACATCGGCTTACAAATGTGGTGCATTTGACAGCCAGAGACTAAAAACAGGTGCCCAGTGGCTAACCCCACTGGCCTGTGGACCAGCAGGCAAGCTCAGTAGCTTTAACTGCCATCCCAGGGGGGACTTACTCTTGTCCCCCAGCAATTGCCCCTTTACACTGGCAGCTAATCACCAAACAGCCAAAACCCAGAGGAGAGCATGCCCAGGAAGCCGAAAGTAGGCAGAGGGGGGATGGGTCAGCCCCTGCCTCACAGCTGCAAAACCAGCTGATGAAAAGTCAAGGTGTCCTCCTCTTGAGATATTGGGGGGCTGCATGGGGTACTGGTGACTTGGGAAGGAGGGCACAGGTACCATTAGCAGTACCAGCAGCATGTGTGGGTGTAGATGGGAGGGGGAACACCCTTCTCTCCACTTTAAGGTGGGAGTCACTAGGAAAGTATTTTTCTTGCCTTCCGAGGGTGAGTCACAGAGCATGAGCGTGGGAGGGACAGGCAGTAGCCCTCAGCAGGCCAGGACAAACATGTGGTGAGTGACAGAGGTGCCACGCACACTGAGGGACTAGGGGTGCTGCTGCTCAGGGTGGGGGCAGCGGGAGTCAAGGCATCCAGCAGCAGCATCCTGGCAGGTGGCCATCCATGTCCTGGCACTGACAGGCAGCCACCACACTTCTTTTCCCCTGTCCCTGAAGCGAGGAAAGCCAATACCCACCACCAGCTCGGGGACTGGGGGCAGATGTCCACCCTGGGGAGGGGGCAGCTCTGGCAGGGGGCTGCTGGCAGCCTCCCCCTTCCTGTTTACTGCTCAGGGAGCAGCAGCACGGCTGCACGTGATGTGTGGGGCAGATGTGCGCAGGAGATGAAGGCACGCCAGTGTCCCGGAGTTAAATTGTTCAGCAGGCAATGGGCTGCTTCCTTCCAAGTTTTAGTCCAAGCACAAGGCTGTGTAACCTCGCCAGAAACGTCTCCACTGGCGCTGAGGGTCCTTTGGAAGTTGTGTTTTATATTCACTGTTTGGCTTAAGCATCTGGAAGCTTCTAGCTTGCAAACAACAGCTTTATGTCAGCAAGCTTTCAACCTCTTTCCTCAAAGTTTTAAGTCAGGTGTGACTGTCATGGGACATTCCTGAACACCTCCCTTCCTCGTGGACTGGTGGCTACCTAGCCCCACGTCCCCAGGCTGCAGGCAGAGCAGCACCTTGTGCACAGATCCTTGTCTTGCAGCACTTGGTGCTGGCTGATCTCAGGGGTGGTTTGACTGTAAGGTGCAAAGCTCTGTGTTTGGCGGTTGTGCAGCCCTGTAAGGGGTAATGCTCTGCTTTGCAAGAGGGAAAGCTTGCAACAAGACTTCAGGCTGCAGGGATGGGGGGCTGTGCCTCCTGGCTCTCCTTTTGTCTTCCTGCTTGCTCACTCCTAGCCATGGGTCTAGATGGGGAAGTGCCCTGGAGCCAGCCCAGGTCTGACAGACATGCTGCCCTGTTGGGAAGCAGCTTTGCTGGACTGGTGGCAGGCTGTCCCTTTCTACATTGTTTAAGTGAAAGTAGAACTGGGCTGTGTCCAGGCCTTGGCATTTCCTTCTACTGGAGTTGTTGAGGTGTCAAAAAACCCAGACTCAGTTTTTTCCAGGATTTCTTGGGCTGTCAGTTCTTTGCAAAGAGCTCTAACCCAGCTCAGGGTGCTGAGTGTTAGTAAGGAGAGGGGAGAGCATCAGCAGTGAGAGGTCAGGATGTCCCTTCCCATGTGCTGGCTCATTCCCTTGGAAAACCCCCTTGGCTCCACAGGGATGGCAGGCCCGAGGAAGAGGGGGAGGAGGAAGGAGGCTGCTAACCTGGAGTCTCTGCCCATGCATGGGGATAGCAGCTCCTCTCCATGCAGACTGCCCGGGGCATGAGCTGCTCTAGAAAAGCAGTCATGATTGCAGAGCATGGCTGGGAAAAGCCACTACATGGTTTTGGGGACAGGTCCAGGTCTGTGTATCTGTAGAAGACTTGCAAGATGGATCGCTTCAGGCATTTGATTTTCTGTCACAAAATGGGCTGAAACATGTCATCCAGAGGCGAGCACTCTCATCTTTCTGAAGATCTTACTCTTAGGGCTATCTTCTTGACTGCAAGGTGGCCACGCTAGCCTCTCTCTCCCCATACCTCTGTTTCCCACCCAGCTCCTGAATCTGCCTCAAAACCTCCCTGTATGGATGACTGCATTTCTATTCAGCATGCGCTATCTGTGCTGTATCACCACTCCCATCTGCATGCAAGGCCCTTTACACCCTACGCCTGTCCCTCTTTGAATTTCTCATGGCCTCTGTGTGTGTTTTCAGGGAGAGCCTGGACCACCTGGTGACCAAGGGCGGGAAGGACCCCTCGGACCACCTGGTGACCAGGTAGGAGCTTGGGTTAACCTTCTGAATCCCAGGTGGAAGTGGTTGGGGCAGAGGGGAGAGTGGGGTAGGGGCTTGACTGATGCCACAGCATCTTGGGGCAAGATCTCAGCATCTTTCAAACCAGGTAGAAAAGCTGGTGAAGAGGGGCAGGGATTTCTAGGAGAACCCAGAATAGGAACAGGGCTGAAAAAAATGGAGACTTGGCTGCTGGGCTGGGGACAGAGCAACCTCCACGCCATTTCCAAATCCCATGGAAACAAATGTCAACACATCTCACAGATTTGGAAACTGGCAAGTACAAGCTGCAGTAATGCACAAAATGTTCAGGCCTGGGGCCAGACACTGCTCACCTCGGTCAAAGGAGTCAATGAGACATCTTGTGCCAGTGAGGATAGCCTGACAGGGCCCCAGTGCCGCCCCTGACACCATTGGCATCTTCAGAGACAGTCTGTCCCAAGGTCAGCGCTCCTCAAGTCTGCTTGCTGCAAGGTCTGGCCCTCCTGCTCTGGGTCTGCTTGTCCTCATGTGCCTCAAGGAACAGATCTCAGACCCCACGGGCTTTCTGGAGAGCAGAGCTGGCTACCTCCAGCCTGAGGATGGCTTCTGCCCCTGCACAATTAAAGGCTCTTTCTTCCCAAAGATGTACCCAGGTCCCAGTTGATAACTGGTTCTGGAGTTATTGCTGGTCAATCCTCCATGGTGATACCACTGTTTGCAATGCCAACAGGGTCTCTGCAGCTGAGCAAGCATGCTTTGACATCGTCTTTGGACAGGGCTCTGTGAGACAACTCCCCTCCTACCCATACTGTCAGAGTTTTAACAGAGCCCAAGATACAGGAAAGTATTGAGATAAACATCCCCACACTGGTGGAGCAGGTCTTCCAGAAGGGGTGAAGCATGGAGACCAGCATGCAGACAAAGAGGACACAGCTTCTGAATTCTTGTTATGGTTGACCAGTTGTTGAAGAGCCCTGAAGGAGATCCAGAGGGCAGGACAGCCATGAAGGGGCCACATTATCCCCACACAGGTGATCCCCATGGCAGACCTGCACCATGCCACAGCCCGGGGAGAGGACATGCTTGTGCCAGTGTTGTACTTGCCTGGAGTCGGGTTTCTCTTGAGCCCGTCTCATGCTAGTGAATTGCACCAAATTCACACAGGGGGATTGTCTAGATCTTACTGTCTGTAGCTGAGCTGAGCTCCTGCCGCAACCAAAGAGCATCTGGCAGCATCCAGCCTGCTCAGCACTGCAGTGGTGAGAGGTGTCATTTTGGGAGGGGGCCCTGGTAGGAAGGCAGCTGTTTGGATGTGTGCATGTAATGGACTGGTGCTGCAGCCTGACACCAGTGAAGGAGGAAGGACTGGAGCTGCTGTCTGTGTGGCAGAGGCTTATTCCAAGTTCAAGGCAGGAGAAGGATTGTGCAGAAGAAGACAGAATTAAGGTGAAGATTTGATGCAAGCCTGGAAGACGAAGCTGTACAAGCATGGTGGGGATCCAGGCTGGGATAGATCCTGCCTTCAGCCAGCCTTCCCTAGTGGGGAGGAGGAGGAGAAAGAATGGTCTCCCTGCTGTCACTGAGTCGCCAGTTTTCCCTCCCCAGCACTGAACTTGAGTCAAACCCCTGTCAGAGAGGGAAGCATTAAAGCAGCTCCCATGCCTCCCCATACCAGAGACTACCCCAGAGCCTCCCCGGCTCCAGGAAGATTTCAAAAGCAGTTGCAAAGTGAGGACATTTTTTCCACAAGCTGAGGAAGAATGCTTTTGTTTGGCCAAATTAAAAATAAATGCATAATTGGGCTTGGGCAAGACTAGGACTTTGGCAAACACAAGTGTTTTTCAAGCCGTGTTATCTGCAAGCTCTGGCTTTTGGAGTGTGTTTCTCTTGGCAAGGGGAAAGGGCTCCCGCTAACCTGTGACTCCCTTTCAGCCTCTTTCTATCCGAGAGAAGCTGAAGGTCAGCACACTGGGCAGGTTTGCTGGTCCCTCTCTATTCCTGGCCATGGTGCCCATCCTTCCTGTGGTTCCTGTCACCCCCAGAAAGGTAGTGGACAAGGAGCTCCTAACGATTTCCCAACCCAAAATCCAGTATCTTCATAAATTCCTCCAGGGCCATGAGGGATTTGCACTGTGTGCTACAGTGAGAACATGTACAGCCATCGCAAGCCAAGGGTGCCGTGGATCCAGCTTTGGCTGATGTGAACAATCATGAGTTCTTGTCCCTTCTTCCCAGCTTTCTCTCGTCTGGGCTTCTGTGCAGAAGGTCACATGCCTTTGAGCAGTTTAGTGCTCTGCACTGCACTGTGTAATTTTAAGTCTGCTGCACCTTTCCTTGGAAGAAGGATGTGTGCAGCATGCATGGATATTTGGCACCAGATTCTTCCAGCAACTGTCATGTGAAGAGGAGCAGGGACGACAGCTGGAGGAGATTTCAGCTTCTTCAGCCTTTGGGGAGTGAGAGAGAGGCTGCAAAGCTGGGCTAGGCTGAGCCACTGCACTGAGGCAGCTCCCCAGAAAAAAGCTCAGAGGTCCTGCTGGTGTACTGAGAACATGGAGGAAGCTCTCAGGCATGTACCACTGTGATGCTGAAGCCGAGGTACCACTGAGCAAGTGCTGTCTTCTGCCTGCCAGGACACTGCAATCGTGTGGCTTGCCACAGTGAACATTTCAGAGACAGGGAGTCTTCAACTGGCGTGCCCACTGCCTGCAGCAGCGATGCTGGAGGAGCCAATTGCTGAGCAATTGCTCTCTCCCACCACAGATTGCTCTCTGCCTTCCCTCTGCCTACCTCTGTCACCTCCATCACCTGGGCACTCGTTGCACACCCAGTTCCACATGAGATGCTGTCTTGCTCAAGGATTTGGACCCATGAGCAAGAACATCATTACCCAATCTTTACCGAGTATCATTACCTGGCAAGTAAACCCTGTGAAGGGCTGTTGGCACCCAGAAAAAGGTGGAGGGGCTCCCTTGGACATCTGTTGAAGCTCTCAGAGAAAAAAAATCTCCTTCTACCTCCTCTCTTATCTCTGTCTGCCTCTGGCCAGCCCCGCAGCTGATGGAGTGAGTAGCCGCTGCCCAGATGGGATGTGGCAGAGTGACAGCTTTGGTCTGTTCCAGCACATGCTTCCAGGGCTCTGCAGCCTCCTGAGGACAGAAACTCCCCAGAGCCACAAAAGGGCCTCTGCCAGCCCGGATGCAACCCAGACATGTCCAAGCTCCAAGGGATTCTGTGGAGGGAGGTCTGTGTCACCTTCAGGTGCTCCATCAAAGACTGTTCTCTGCCCCGGCGACACCTCTGTCACAGCCGATGAGATGCCACTACACAACCCAGCTGTGTTTTTCTGCTCGAAAACATCATCCCTGCCTCCCTGCTCCTCTCCCCCATCAGGTCCTCTGTTACTGTACTGAGATTTGGAGGAGAGGGATGGCTTTTAGGGCCTTAGAGGCTGTGCTCAGAGACTGCTCCCACCTGCAGCCTGGCTGCCACTGAAAGTGTGTGGTGTTCAACCCGCTCCTGCAGTGTCACACCTTGGCCCAGAAAGCCTCTTGTTCTGGCTCGCAGTCAGCAGGGGTCTGGCCAAAGCTGCCTTCAACAGGGCTTTGCAGAGAAAGCAGGGCATAGGGAAGCATGGGGAGCTGCAGCCTGTGCAGACAGAGGAGGCAGGGAGGCACGGGAGGAGCCAGGCACAGGTCCTGCAGCATCTCCCTACCTGCATTAACCCCTGTCAATATGCCCTTTACTGTGAGGCTGGCCAAGGCGGAGATGGGTGTGAGGCATGAAGCGGATGCCCCCACCCAACACATCACAAAATGAAGGGACCAGCCCTTCGGGGCGGGAGCAGCACCAAGAGAAAATCCCTGTTATAAGAGCTCTTTCTGTTTCCCTAGGGTGAGCCTGGACCACCAGGACCCAAGGGCTACAGGGGAGACGACGGCCCTCGCGGCAATGAGGTCAGTGCTACTTCATCACCACAACTTCTGGGGGGAGGGAATGAAGGCAAGACCAGGAGATGCTGCCCATTAGGGCTGTCCCCAGATCCCTCAGATCTTGGAAACCTGTTGCAAGTACAAACTCGGGTTCTAGCTTCCTGGCAGACACATCGAGGTATTTTTCATGGGTCTTTAAGGCGCTCGCTGCCTTTTTCTCCAGAGGCCATTTCATGGAGAGAGTATAGCCACACCAGAAGCCATGTGACTTCCCATCCCAGAAGCTGGAGGAGCTGCTCTGTGAGGGCACTCACCTGATCCCCAGGGCAGGGAGTAAGCTGAAGTCCAAGCCCAGCTGTGGGCTTCGCGTTGCTCTTGTATAAGCAAAATGCATCCTGTGATGGTAGCTGATTGCCTCAGAAGGCGTCATCTTCCCAGCTCGAAGGATGGTATACAGTGCTTGACTGTTTCTTCTGTTCCTTCCAGGGCCCAAAGGGATTGCCTGGAGCACCTGGGCTGCCTGGAGACCCTGGCCTGATGGGAGAAAGGGTGAGTGGTATTTGGTTGGGGGCATTGCAAGCCATGTGGAGAGGATATACAACATGCTTGTTCCACACAGCATGATGCAATGCAGGAGAAAAGAAATCGCATTCATACACAGCTGAGATACTGGGAAAATGTGCAAGCAGCCTGGTTTTGAATATGCATCATGTCTCTAATGCTCTAAGAGCTGTATTTTGGGGTGTACTTTCCAGCGACAGAGACTTGATACTTCCCAGTTTGTTCCCAGCCTGTGGTCATATCCCCAGTCTCTGAGAGGGACAGTGTCACTCTCCTCTTGGTGGTTGTGCAGGTCACACACAAGCAAGATGGTCTTTTTACCTGCCTGCACCAGTGTTCAACCCACTAGTGACTTATTTTTGGCACAGACATACTACTGTGGAGATAAACCGTCCAAGGAGGTCAGGATCCTGCTGCTGTGCTATCTAAGGGGTCTGCTTTACATAATCTCACATATTTCTCCCTACCTTTCCAGGGGGAGGATGGCCCTCCTGGGAACGGCACGGTTGGATTCACAGGTGCCCCGGTAAGTTTTTTGTGCTGCTTTGAAAGTACAAGACCATTATTTCTGCTTGTCTGACCTAACACGCTTGCTTTCCTTCATCCCCAGGGGCAACCAGGAGACAGAGGTGACCCTGGAATTAATGTAAGTGTGCTGCTTCTTCATACTCCCAACAGAAATTGTCCTGGCTGGTGGTTTGGCTTCTAGAGCCTCTCCATCAGCTGCATGGTGAAAGGAGCTCCCTGAAGCATCCTGCTCCTCCAAAGACCTCTTTTCCTTCTTCCCACCTCTCCCTGCAGAGGATGCTTCTGGTGGAAGTGTCTTGCCTTGGTGTACTGGTAGTAACACCCAAGGGCAGCAGCCTGGGTTGAGTGCTTTCCGATGCCAGAGCCAGAGTTTGTTGTTGGGAGTGCCACTCAGGGGGAGCTGGATGATGCAATAACAGTGAAAGCCACCTAAGAAGCTCTATCCTTCAATAGCACTGTAGTTTGGTGCTAGGGAGTCTATATGCTGCTCTTTACCCCCTCCCGAGCCAGTTCTCACAAGGTCACTGCATGCCAGCACCAACTTCACCACACTAACAACTGTCCAAGAAGTAGTCTCTTCTGTACTGTTTTTCAGGGAACGAAAGGCTATGTTGGTCCTAAAGGTGATGAAGGAGAAGCTGGTGACCCTGGCAATGATGTGAGTAATCTGTATAAAACTGAATATTCTTTCTCTGTGAACACAGCGCAGGAGCTTTGGGCTGGGTCTTTAACACTACCTTGATTGTGGGTCAGAGCTCATCAGACTTTAAAAGTCTGCAAGCACCCTTTGTCAATGAGCAGTGTCTGATGGCAAGGGGAAGTCCCTCCAAATGTTCATTGTGTCCTACAGCTTATGACTGTCAAACCTCCAGGTCTGTTAGGCTGAGATGGGTATAATCTCTGCAAGGTTCTCTATGTTTCCAGATAGCTGTGCTGCTGTGGAGGAAGATTTTCCCAGTCCATCCCAATCTTCCCAAGACCTAACTCCTTTTGGTTGGGTACAGAAATTTCCGATAACATTTTTGTGGCTAAGCAGAGCTCAGCAGACATCTGGAGGGGAAGGTGCTGCACCCTGACACCAACAGATTTGTGGATTTTGGTTTTGTTTTCATTCCAGAACCTAACCCCTGGCCCCAGGGGCATCAAAGGAGCGAAGGGCCACAGGGGACTTGAAGGCCGCCCAGTAAGTAAGGATCCTGGCAGGGTTTGCACCGATAAGCGCAGCATGCCAGGCTGATGGAGCTCCCAACAGCAGGGCTTGCCGCAGACTTGCTGTGCTTGGCCCTGCTCACAGCAGGAACAAGGCAGTTTGCAAACCCACTGCTGCAGCCTGATATATGGGTCTCTGAAATCATGATCATCCCAAGTCAAGGCAGAAAATAGAGGCATTTGTGCTTTTTCATGATCAAAACATTCTCGTATGATCAGATTCAGTAAGGGTAAGCAGCCTTTTGGGGTGGCCATCCTGAACCTGAAAGTGTTTCAGTTCATGTTGAGCCGCCACTTGCTTGTGTTGCCCTACGTTGGCCTGGAGGATACAGGAGAGGCATCTTCTAAGCAAATGGCATCCATCTGTCCATCCCCTGGGTGCTCTGGGGGAAATGCCAAGCCATGTCACACATGGTGCATGTGCTCGCTGCCTGCAGCAAGAGCTTGCCTTCCCAACTCAGTGGGCATGGCATGCATGGAAGTGGGTCTCCTTCCCCCAACCCCCATGCAGCCCCAGGGCATCATGCAAACAAGTAGATGTACCTGCTCAAAGACCAGTTCAGGGGCCAGCAACTGGGAAGCCAAGAGACTTTTCCAGACTCTGGATTGCTTAGCAAGGTATCGTCAGAGTATGCTGCAGATAGGACTGGCTGCTCTTGTAATTGCTCTCTCTACACTTCTGTTTGACAGGGACCACCAGGACCTGTGGGGCCTCCAGGACCAGATGTGAGTGGGACAGGATCAGGGCAGTGCTTGCTTACCTGTCTGTGCTTTCCCTACCCCACATGATGGCTCCTGGGAGAGCGTCATTGCTGGGGAATTCTTGTCTTCCTGGGTTGGGTGGTGGCTGCCCCCCATTACTGTCCCAGCGAGTCTCACTGACCAGATTTCCTTCATGCCAGTCCATTGCCAGGCAGTCCCCTCTATAGTGCACTCCACTTGCACATCACTCATTTCCAGATCAGGATCTGCTCTGAGGGTACAAAGCAGCAGCGGGGTTGTGGGCAGCACCTGGGAGCCAGGAAGCTGCCCTCACCATTACTCAAACGTTTCTTTACTTCTCTTTTCAGGAATGTGAAATCTTGGACATCATCATGAAGATGTGCTGTGAGTATCCCTGTACTGCTCCTCCTGCCCTGCTCAGGTCCTTGCTGAGTAGGAGACAGCTGCTTTTTCTCTGGCCCTCAGTAAGCAGAGCCATCCCTGGGCAGCACAGAGAGGGATGCCGTGGGCATCACGCCCCTTCCACAAGTCACAATTAAGTCAACAAGCTCGGGGAGAGGTGGAAGGCTCTCCCTGCAGCCAGGACACCAACCTAAAAGGGGCAAATCTTTTGTGTGGTGTTGACCCTTCTCTTGACCCAGGGACTTGCAGCTCGATCTCTAGAGTAGATCATGCAGCTGTGTTTCACTTGTGCATGCTGCAGACTAGTTTGCTATGTCTATGGCTCTGTAGATACACGATTACCCCTCAGTGAAAATACAAGCAAAGTTGAAGTTGCGTACAGTCCTTGTGTGGACCATTTTACAATGTTTTTTTCTTAAACAGCAGTTCCTGGCTTTACCCCTTGGGAAAGGCAGGTCTGTTCTGGGGTGTTCTGCCATGGGGAGCAGCAGTACACATGTGCTGCAAAGGGTTTCTGGCAAGTAATGAAGCGGTGGAAGGACGTAGCGTACTTAAGGAACTGAGTTTGAGCTCCATACTCTGATGATTTACTTAATCCCTTCAGGATTAGCTTTTATTTTTATTTAAATAAGAATGCGTCAGCACATAAACAGGGCTCTGTTACATGCAGTGCTCCAGGTTGTGGTGTAACAATCTGAAAGAGGAGAGAGATCTGGATATTTCAAAGGGGAGGGAAACCTCTATGAGCTTGACTTGTCCAGTCCAGGTGTCCTTGGGTTTGCAGAAACACAAATCTGCAGTCTACATTAGTGTGTGAAAAAAACTTCTGTCAAGCATTTTAACATTGTCTCTTTCTCTCCCTTGTCCTCTAGCTTGCTGCGGTGAGTGTTGCTTGGCAAAGTTGCTCTGCAAACATTTGCTAGCCTTTCTCCCTGCTTGCACGCCTCCCTTTCCCTGCTCCTTGCCTTCTGCTATGGAGATGTGGTGAGAGCCTGGGAAGGAGGACCGAGCATTAGCAAGGCAGGGGAAGGCAGAAAGCTCTCCCCAAGGGTGCATGGATTCAGAGGCTGGGTCCTACAATTGGAAAATTGTTGTCAAGGTGCCCTGTGCCAGCAAACTGCAGGCGGATTTTCTCCACCCTTTTTGCAGTTGAAAGGGACGTCACTTCAGGGCATGCTGTGGATCCAGCTCTGTCCTCCTTCCAAATCCTGTGCTAGTCTGCAGAGAAATGTGCTGGGCTTTCTTCTCTGATGCTGTCCCGATGGGTTGGGTTTGTAGTCCAAAAGCTTGAATGAAGAGCCAAGGGCACATGATGTCCTTCAGTCATGGGGAAGAGGGGAGAAAGCTGAGTGAGCCTCCTCCAGCTCACCAGTATCACCTCTGTCCTCCTGGGCTGGGTGAGTGGAAGAAGTGTGAAGGCTTACGAAGAATCAGGTTCTGGAATAATTACTGGGTGTTTTAAGGGTACTCACAGCTTGGAAACGTTATAAGGGATGCTGAGCAAAGTGCAAATGGAGAAATCAGTAAACTGACTCTTAAGTCTCCTGTGCAGCTATTTTACTGTTTTACTTTACACCATGCTTTGCAGGTAGATAGGGCACAGGCACCCACCCAGTCAGGACTAAGAGCAGACATCAGCTGCTTGCTTTGGTATGCCTCTCTGCAAAATGCGCTGCTCTGAGCAAGATGCTCAGGTAGAAAACACAAGGCCCTTCACTCCTGTGCCTTGCTGCAGAGTGCACCTGTGGTCCCGTCGACCTCCTCTTCGTGTTGGACAGCTCGGAGAGCATTGGCCTGCAGAACTTCCAGATTGCCAAGGACTTCATCATCAAAGTCATTGACCGCCTGAGCAAGGACGAGCGTGTGAAGGTGAGATTTCCACCTAGTGCTGAGATACACTTGTGTACACTCATTTTTAACTGCAAGCAGAAAAACAGGCAGATGCATCCACTCCAAAGAGCCTCCATAAGGCTTAGCTTCAAGTGTGTAACTGGGGTGGATCTTGATTCCTCCCAGATTCATACAGTGGTGGAGATGACACAGCAGTTTGTTGTCCCAAAATATAGACATTTTACTCTTTCTGCACAAAGGGACTCTGCCTGCGGTGGCTGTGAATTCTTCTTCCATGCCCCAGAGCAGATGGCTCATAAAGCATTAGCCTGATCAATCAGCCTCTCAGTCTCTTCCTGATGAGCACTTCAGGTGGCTGGAGCACATTACACCATGAGGTGTGTTGTAACTTACTCAAGCTCCCTGATGGTCAGCCCCCCAGGTGACCTTGTCTGCACACAAGCTTGGGTTCAGGTTGCCAGTTAGGCACACTACTAAAAAGGACCTTTGCAGCCCAAAACAGCAATATTGTCCCAGTAGCAAGTGTTCCAGTCTCGTACACAAATGGTTACTCTCCCAACTCTTCCCTGGTAACCAGCTGTGCGCAGGAAATTTCGTTTACCTCTGTGATTTGGAAGGAATGTTTGGGATCCGGTCTTTCCTTAAGGTATAACCAGAGACATCTGTAGCCCAGGGGCTATAAAGCCACAGTGACCTGCTGTTGGACACTTGTGTGGGCATACACGTCTCTCGTTGGCTGGCAAAGAGATGATAACAAGCAGAAAGCCTAGAGCTGGGCAACAAAACTACTGTGTTGGGAAAAAACCCAGAAATTTTGACAAAAGATCTATTCCTAGCCACCCCCCATGGCCAATGGCTTGTGTTGAGACTGCTGAGCCAGGTTTGGGTCTTGCTCACTGAATTTGTCCTTATGTGCATCCACTCCTGTTGGGGCTTCTTCTGCCTGGAATAAGACAGAGGAGAGATGGCAGATCCTGCTATGAAGGCATTCAGTGCAAACCACCAGAGGATTTCTGAGCTCTGAAGGGCCCCCTGAGGTATCTGACCCTAACTTGCTTCTTTTTTTTCCAATAGTTTGAAGCTGGGGAGTCCCGTGTGGGTGTTGTGCAGTACAGCCATGACAACACGCAGGAGCTGGTGGCGATGGGTGATGCCAACATAGACAACATCGGGGCACTCAAACAGTGAGTCTGTAGGGTCTCAGCCCGTCATGCAGAGACCTGATACAGGGACACCTACTCACCTCCCATCCTCCATCTCCAGATCAGCAGCTCCTGCAACTGCAAGGACGCTAAATGTTCTTTGGCAGAAAGTAGAGGCTGGCGGCATTGTAAGTGGTGCTGAGGCCAAGGAGCTTGCCAGTTTTCCACCCAAAACCCCATGCAGGGATGTCGTCCTGTTTCGCAATCATGTCAGAGATACGTGTTACCAGGGGCTCCTTCTCTATCCACAGGGCAGGGCTTGAAGGCTAACCAGCGTCTATTCTTGCAGGGCAGTCAAGAACCTGAAATGGATAGCTGGTGGCACCTACACTGGAGAAGCCCTGCAGTTCACCAAGGAAAACCTGCTGCGGAGATTCACCTCTGACAAGCGCGTTGCCATTGTCATCACGGATGGACGCTCTGACACGCTGCGGGACCCTACCCCTCTTAACTCTCTGTGTGATGTCACCCCGGTAAGGGCACAGGGGAAGCACCCTGCCTGCAGGGAACTGCCACACAGCACCTGTGTGTCAGAGCAGTTCAGGCTCTCTGGGAGTCTCCATGTCTTTGCTACCCAAGGCTAGGGCAAGGGGGGACACATCACTGTCATAAACTGACAAGCTTATGAATGCATCAGCTGAGGAATCATCTGGTGATGGACTCTAAACTTCACTGCAGGTGGTTTCCCTTGGGATAGGCGATATTTTCCGGAACCCTCCAAATCCAGATCACCTGAATGACATTGCTTGTTTAAGCAGACCGACCAGGCCAGGACTGTCCATTCAAAGGGACAACTACGCCGAGCTCCTGGATGACACCTTCTTGCAGAACATCACCTCATATGTCTGCCAAGGTGGGTGAAAGATTGTGGCTGGAGGCAATCAGGTAGTGAGGATTGCCTCAGCCAAAGGGTGAGGGATGCAGGCTGCCCTCCCTTGCCTTTCCCCAGACATGCTATTAAGCAGGTGTTGAGTTAGGAGACCAGCATTCAAGTTTTAGTTAAATAAGGGACAAGCTCATGTATCAGAACACTTTGCAGGCAGGTCCAGGTCCTCTCCTGCTGCAGGACACCTCCGTCCACAGCATTTTTCAAGTGCGCACCTCTGCGCTTTCTGGTGCATGTTTATAACCTTTGAACAGTGCCTTGTGTAATGCGCCTGTGACTGAGGTGAGCATTTGCTCCTTCTGTGGCTCAGTGGGAAGCTATAGCAGAAGTGGTTTTCCTGGGTGAGCTGGTGACATTACTCTTTCTAATTTTCTTAACAGAGAAGAAATGTCCGGACTACACCTGCCCAAGTGAGTACTGACTCCTCATGCCACCCGAGGGGGTTGTGGGTGCTGTGGTGGAAGAAGCGGGACTTTGTATTTATGGGAATGCATAGCTTGGAGACCTCTTGCAACAGGGAGACCCCTGGGCTGGAGAAGGAAGCAACTAATGTCAGAAGTTCACAGAGTTTCTCACACACATGCCAGCCCAAAGCACCTGGGGGAAAAGCCTAGAGAGTTGCTTTTCTGGAACGACAAACCTAGAGAGAAGGCTGTGCCAGATTTTAGCCCTCACAGGCTTTAGCTGAGGCAGGTAATGAGATCAATTGCTAGGTGGTGGTGGGAGCACAAGGAAAAATCAGCAGGGATATTTAAGAAAGGTGCCTGAAAAGTGAGTTCAGGGAGGAATTTAGTGGGGTACACCTCCAAGTCAGAGGTGTATACAATGTGCAGACTTATGATGGAAAGAAACCAGCCTTGGGAGATGAAGTGGTTCCCCAGACATTCAAGGACACCACTGTATTTAAACAACAAGAGTCACTAGATTATCTAAACCAGATAAGTACCTGGGAATGCAGCCTGCCGTAAACCAAATAAAAGAAGGAATGAAAAGGTAAAAGGACAAGTGTAGGACAGCACTGGTGAAAACCAAGCTAGCAAATACCCAGAGAGTGGGGATTTCCCAAGTCTGAAAAGGCAGGAAGCCTGCAAGACAGCTGGTGACTTTGCTGGCTTTCCATGGAGGAGGCAGGAGTTGAAATGCAACATAACAAGCCCTGGCCTTTCCCCTTGCAGTCACCTTCAATGGGTTGGCTGACATCACGCTGCTGGTGGACAGCTCCACCAGTGTGGGGAGCAAGAACTTTGAGACCACCAAGAAGTTTGTGAAGCGGCTGGCGGAGCGGTTCCTGGAGGCTGGCAAGCCTGCTGATGACTCTGTGCGCATCTCAGTGGTTCAGTACAGTGGCAAAAACCAGCAGAAGGTGGAAGCTCAGTTCCAGTACAACTACACAGTCATTGCCAAAGCCATTGACAACATGGAGTTCATTAACGACGCCACGGATGTCAACGCTGCCCTGCGGTATGTCACGGGGCTGTACCAGCGGTCCTCCCGTGCTGGGGCAAAGAAGAGGGTTCTGGTGTTTTCTGATGGCAACTCTCAAGGGATCACTGCGAGGGCCATTGAGAGGGCGGTGCAGGAAGTTCAGCAGGCTGGCATCGAGATCTACGTGCTGGCAGTGGGCAGCCAAGCCAACGAGCCCAACATCCGTGTCCTGGTCACAGGGAAGAGCGCAGATTATGATGTGGTCTACGGGGAGCGCCACCTCTTCCGTGTGCCTGACTATACCTCTCTGCTGCGTGGCGTCTTCTACCAAACTGTCTCCAGGAAGATAGCTGTTGACTGAGTGTATGGGTGGGTTTCTGCCAAGGCCACGCCCATGCCTGCTTCTGTCTTGCCTAAAAATGAAAATCAACAAAACAAAAAAAAATTAACGGTATTCTTGACCTACCTGAGGAATTTGCGTCTATGCAGATAGCCATAGTGTCACAGCCTGGCTGTGCATAGTCCCCTTCCTTCTCCCCCAGCTTCATCATTTGCATTGCTACTCTGTTAGTCTTGAACTTCCCTCCCTGCCCATGACTGCGTTTTCCTCCCCACAGCAGGCAAACACAAACACACCTAATAATAAGCTGACAGAACACCAATAGCAACCTCATCCCACAGGTTTCTTTGCTAAGAAAGAATTAGGATGAGGAATTTTGTACCACTAAGGACTAGCCTGGTTCTCATAAGGCTGATTATGCTCTTTTCAGATACTGGTGGTTTTGTTCATTTGCTTCTTTCTTTCATACATCAGCTGAGCACTTGCCCAACTCACAATGGTCCTAACCCAATGCTGTGCTTCAAGTGAAACACTCAACACTTCAGCAAAGCTTTGAGAGGGGATTGTTGTCATGGCTGGCAAGTTTGGTTTGTATCTCCCATGCCTGGGGGGGGCGCAGGGAGGGCTGGACTGCATTACCCAAGTTGGGTGGAAGCATCTCTGTCCTCCAGTGCCATGGGATGGGGCACCGACTTCCCAGGGATGGTGTGGAAGTGGGTGATAGAGCATCCCTCAGTGATGACACTCCCATTCAGGGCAGGGACTCTGAGCACTGACCAAATGAAAGACAGACAGTAGCCACAGGGGAGGGGGGAAACCATTGAAGAAGCTACGTAACTGCACTCCTTCACTAACAGATCTCATGGTCCTACAGTGAAACCAGGAACCTCATGAATAACCTGATGACTTGTGTTATAGTCCAAGCTCCATTCTGGAAAAATCTCTCTGAGCCCAGTTAGTGGGATTTTTTAAAATATTTTTTTTCAAAAGTGCCAAGCTGTCTAATTCCCAGTAAGCTCTCTGGGAGTATTGTTTATATAGGACCACCTAGGAGTTAGGCACCTGGGCCCTAGGGAAACCCACTAACTGTACTATATATATTGAATTAGGGCCTCATCCACAGCCCAGCAAAGTCAAGGGAAAGGCTGCCATTATCTATCAGGGTTTTTGACTCACACCCTACGGATATACTGACAAAGGTGCTATCACTACGTGGGTGATATGGGCCCTTGGTGTTTACACAGTTGTTTCCAGGACCACACTGAAAATGTGGTTTGGCTGGGTGAGATTTTGTTTCAGTGCTTCCATTGGTGCTCTTGCTATGAATTCATGCGCTTCTGAGAAAGCAATAGTGATTGCCAGGTATCGGCATTCCAAACTCTTTACTTTGTATCCAAAACCCCACTGTATGAGTTAGTTTTATTTTATGCCTGTGTTTTACTGAAATTGTCCACTTTGGAAATTTGTCAAATAAACGGTTTTCCACAATCTCGTTGGAAGTTTATCTGACTTGAATTTCGAGGTCTCCAAATGTTCAAATAATCACTCAGTAAGATAGAGGTTGCTGGGATCTGGGAAGACTGTAGCAGAACTTCTCATAAAAAACTGCAAGTAATAGAAGACGAAATCTATCGCGTTTGTATCACAAATCTGGCTATTATTGAATGCCATGGATTTGGGAAACACTGTGAATTCTCTTCATCTATTAAATGGTGCATAAAAAAATTTCTGAGAAGAGCACCAGTCTCTCAAAGGGTGGGAAATGCTTACGCAGCTTCTGTTTGCCTTCTGGTTTGAAAAAAACCCAAATAACTACACAGGTAGGTACTGTTGTTTCCAGAAGACCAAGTACAGAGGGATGGTGATCATCAGGTGAAGAGGTAGCTGCTTTAGCTTTTTGCTTATGTTCAGCATCTCTCCATAGTACCTCATTTCCTGGGCACATGGGGATGCAGCTCTTCAGACAAGGCTAGTGGTGGAACTATCAAACATCTCATCCAGCCTTGTCAGGCTCAGTGCTCCTCAAGCATTGTTTTACATCCTAAGACAGCTCTAAAGGGTGCTTATCTCTGGGAAAGATCCCAGGTCATACCTGTACATCCCAGGGGCTTGCTGCAACCTTTCACTGTGTGTGGATGCATGCACACTCACTTGCTCCCCAGACAGAAGACCACATTCATGTCCTGTTTCTGTAACAGAGAGGCTTCTGCCTTGTCTCATGTCCTCCTCTTAGTCATGCTCTCTCCTGGCCAAGCACCTCAATTGAGATGGTTGTTGGGATCTCTGGCTGTCCCACAGCACTGGGGACACCTCACAGCTGGAAAGTCTGAGGAACACCTCTGGGGAGGCTCTGTGGGTGGCTGGTTTTGTCAGTTGTCCTGCTCTCCTCTCCATGGAAAGATAGGAAAAAATGCCTTCACGTCTGCCCTAATAAAGGCAGTTATTGTTACAGCTAAAGAAATATTTCTTAATGGCCTACTGCAATCCTCAGTGTGAATCATCCACAAAGGAAGGGAACATGATACACACAAGCCCACGGGTCACACACCTACTGCTGGGACTGCCCGGCTGGCGAGATGCCCTGCTGCCACCAAGGAGGGGTGGGAGAAGGCAGCTGCCCCTCCATGCACCATCCCAGGGGTATGCCCCTCTCAGATGCACGCAGGGCCATGTCAAATGCAGGGATAGAAAAGACACCCAGGGAAACCTACCTCTGCCTTTGGGCTGCTTTATGCTAAAAAAGCAGGTGGCAGGATGGATTCTTCCTGCTTCTGTGCATTTCCCCCAGCCATGGCCTTGTTTTTTCCCTTTACTGAAAGGGGAAGAAAATCCCAAAGTAGCAAAAATTGTCAGATTCTAAGCCACAGTTCTGGAGTGTTCATCAGTTTTCCCCATGAGAAAAATCTAAACATTCCCTTTAAATTCCAGTTTGTCCCAAAGAAACATAGTTTTAAACAGAGCCTAATGGCAAGCTGGCTTCCCCAGCAGACAGGGGCCAGCATGGATTTTTCAGCAGTACCCAACACCTTGTGTTTAGGTGTGTTGCCATGTCTCTCCCCACGCTTGTGCACTGTCCAGGCAGGATTGCAGGAGCCCTTGTTGGGTGGTTGGGCCAAAGTCGGCCCTGATATGCTGGACCCATTTTGTCTTCCATTTCTAGTTATATTTACTCCTCTCTTTTCAGTCTCAATTTCTATGCTTCCATTACAGGAAAGGTCAAAAATGCCTCTGCCTGCAGGCTCGCTTTGTTAAACTTCAGATGTTCTCCAGATGTTCAGCAAGGGGGTTTATGTAACAACATCAGAATTTGGGCCACATTTCTCTCTTTTCCTCTGACTAAATTCTCCTCATTTAGGCAATGCTGATTCACAGCCCTTCATGGGAATGTGATGGCTGGTGAAGGAAGGGATCACTGAGGCCACTTCTAATGTTGCAGGACTCCTAAAACACGTCCCCAACAAGCAATGCTAAAAACCAACAACGTAACAGGCTGGGATAGGCCTGTGGGATTGCAATCTTAAAGGACAGAGCAAAAAGTGATGTAAGAGAGGTAAACTGGTAAGCAAGAGATAAATATCCTACCCGGTTAGCTATTGTAAATGAGAACATAAGACTGCTTGCACTTGGGAAACCCTAAGAGGCTCAGTTAAACCCATTCACTGGCACTGCTCATCTGACCTGACCTACTCAGCTTTGCAGCTGCAGCTGTGGAGCAGGTCTGCAGATTAGTTGACCTCCCCAGTGAATGTTTCTCCATGGACATCAAGTACAGCACAAGGCCCTGCCTGGCACCACATAGTGTACCTTTAGAGCCCCAAGCTCTAATTAATTTCCCTGGGCCCTGGCCAGTGCTTGCTCTTGCTGCCAAAGGGAAGGCACACTAGCATTGGGAATGCTACCTCTACACCCTTGGGCAGATCCATCCCCCAGAGCCATAGCTCTGGACAACACGGGACTCCCGGAGACCACAGGGCTGTCAGGGTAACTCTTCCCTTAGCCTGCAGCCCTGTAGCCCAGCCAAATTACTGCTGACGATGCTAGCGCTAGACCTCAAGCTGTGTAACAATAAATAGCTGCTCCAGGATGATTTTGAATTGTGTTTTCAGAATTATTTGAGAACCTTTCATGTGCCTATGATTTTCCCGAGGAGCAGAGGTCCATTGTCTAGCCTCTCCTAGCTGTAACAACAGAATAACTGAACGTTAAAATGCCTCTTGCTATCCTGGGGTTTGAGGTTTGTTTTAACTCTATTGCTACCAAGTGTGTTTTAGTTTAAGCTTGCATTATTTTGTCCAATTACATGGATCTCCTCCTTAAAAGAAATCATACTGTATATGGAGAACGAATCATGGTACACACATAGTTTGTGGACTAACAGCAGAAGAAAGACTGTAACCCATTAAGAAATACAGGGTTGACACACAGATGTAATTCTAGGCAAACTCAAGACCATGGAGGAAGACCATCCCCTCCCACCCAAAACATACTATCATCATCATACTTCATCAGGTAAAGGATTTGAGAAGCTGATGGCCTCCCATAATGTTACATAGGATGGGGGAGCATCACCAAAGCATGGTGCAGCTCTGGGACACATGTATATAACAATTTTAGGTTTTGTTAATTCCTATCAATAATTATCATTTAGATTATAGGTACCTATATAATAACTGGACTAAGTTGTTGTACTCTGGCTAGGCCAAGATGTTAATTAGACAACAAATTTTTAAATCTACACTTAACGGTGTCTTTTTTGGCTGCCCATAGCTAAGCCCACACACAACAAGCATGCTCTGCCAGGGTCTTTCCCTCAAAAATTTCTCCTTACTGTCTGTCAGAAGATCAGGCTGGGTCCACAGTCGCTACTTCCCATGACTGTCTGCAGAAATTATATGTTGCATCAGCTCAGCTCCTATGGAAGCAGAGAGCTCTGGAGGATGGATGTCAGGAGGGAAGCTGCAGCCAGGTAGCCTCACCAAGAAGTCGAGAGGACTGAGCAATCGATGCTGTTTAATTTCTATATTTTTTTTTTTCTTGTTTCATTTAAATAATTTCTCATACACATGGTCATCCCTGTCAGACATGGAAACTACTGAGGTGCTCACAGGAGTACCCTGAGACAATGATACGGCCTTTCCAGTGAGGACTGGGAATGCGTGGAGTGACTTATCCCCATGAAATATCACAACAACCCTTCTACCTTCCCACCATCTCAGCAGAGCAGTGCTTCCATTCCCATCCATTGCTGCAGACACCCACATGAACACTTCTCAGCTTTGTCATCCCTGTGAAAATGTTAGAGTTTAACGTCCAAGCCACTGAAACAAAGAAAAATGCAGCTGGGGTATCTCTTCTTGATGTTATTATATTAAAAGGGAAAATAAAATGAAATAGCAGAAGCTGGAGGCAATGCAGATGCATCCTACCCCTTACCTCATGCTTCTGGAGAAAATGATTCTTTTTTCTTCACTTTTGATTATGGCACTTTCTTTAGGTCTTGGGAGATAAACTGCTTCTTGAAATGAATTTTCTAGTGGGGAAAAAATCATGCAAGAAACTTTGGGGGCCATCTGTTTTTACAGTGTCATCTGATTTGACTGCACAAAGCATATGCTGTAGCAGTCCTGGTATAGCCACGGACTTAGCCTCTGTCTAAATTTTTTTTTTTTTCTTCACAATCTGTTGGTCAAATAGAAGATGCTGTCTTAACCAACTTAGGTTTCTTTAGTCACTGAAGCACCAAAAAATAAAGAGGTCATTAAGCCTGTTTTCTATCTTAAAGGTATGTTTTACCTCACAGGCTACATATTTGTTACCCTGTCAGATGGGTGTTTGTCAAATCTTAAAGAGCTCTAAACATGGGGGCTTTACCACATCAGTAGACAGTGTTTTAGGGCAAATCTCTGCTGCTATTTACAGTGCTGCAAATAATGCAGTCAGTGTTACTCTTGTTGACATTAAGCCTGTTACTTCTTGTCATCTGCACTGTGGACACAGAGATCATTTCCTCCTTCTCTTACAGAGTCATTTATCAGCTGAGGTCTCTTATTTGTGTTTTTTTTCCTCATGACCTGGACACACAGTCCTTGTTCATGGTGCCAGAAGCCTGTGGGAGCACTCAAAGGTAAAGCTACGGCAAAAAGTCTTGCAGCAAGTATGTTCATCCCATGGGCAATCTGGAAAACCTTCTCCAAACTGGTAAAGGGTCTGACAGTAGTGAGGATCCCCTTACTCCTTGGTCGTGGTTCTGTTTGGAGTTGTTTTCATGTTATCAAATAGTCTTCACAGGTAACCTTTCTTTTCTACTTGGCCCACAGGGTAGTTATGGGTTATTTCACTTTGAGACCTCTACCTATCATAAAGATAATGTAGGGACAGGACAAAGCCTTTCTGAGCCCCCATGGAGAAGATTAAGAACCCAAACTACACTTCTGGCAAGAGAACCTCGAGACATTTGTTTTGTACAGTTATTCTAGAGACCAGAAAGGGATTAAGGCACAAATTTTCTGTATACAGACAGCTTCGAAACAACCTTTGTGAAAGGCAACCTCTGGTTTTCATGTGGATCAGCAGAACATGCCCAGAGTTAGCCACCTTCAGTAACAATCTAATGCCAGGCAGCAGCAAATCATTTTTGAAGCTGAAATTTGAAATCTGACCTGTTATCCTGGAAAATACGGGCCTCAGAGAGCTCCCAGTCACAGAGGTGAGGCCAGAAGATGCTTGACAAAAAGAAATAAATAGCATCCTTCCACATCCTTCAAACTGAGGAGAGACATCCTGCCAGACCTTGCGGTACCCACATCCCTCAGATGTGCACCACAATGCACAGGCGAGTTTGGCTGCTGCAGCATGTAGGGATGATGCAGCCCAGAAACCAAGGATCAAAAGCCATCAGTGGACTCTGTGCTTTCTGAATCACTTAGTTCCAAAACGGCCAGCCAGACGTTTCAGTTTTGCAACGACTCATGTCTGCCAACACTCCCTCTCCCACCCTTCAGGGCAGGGTCTCCTGCTGGGGCTGTGTCCCCTGGGGGAAGGAGCACAGGCTGGTATGGCATGGAGCACCACCACCAATGGCCCCAAAAGCCTCTGCAAAGAGGACAAACTCTTCATGAAAGGGAACAAAATATACACGTCTACAAGAGTTTGTACATCAGCATGTGAGAGCCCCAAAGCCTCAAAGTAATTTCAGGCACTCACCATGGCTTGTCCTTCCTAAGCACACCAGTTTGTACTCTGACCCCTCAGGGAGATATGAAATGAAATACCAAAGCAGACATATGTGTTTCATAGACCAGCTGGGACAGTCATTGGCAGCTACCCACTTGGGCCTCATTCAGCATCTCAGGTGTCCTTCAAGCTCCCTCCCTGGAAGAGCCTGTCCTTTCTCAAGATGATCTCAGGATCATCCCTGCTACTGCTTCATTTTTTCCTTTCACTGAGGATGATCCCTGTTGGCTGCCAGGCTGAAAATACTAGAAGCAGGTAATTTTGTTGTTAATACCTCCTTGTCCTTTGCATGGGGTGTAAGGGCTCTTTGATGTTCTTCCAGCTTTCCAGAAACAAGCTTTTCTTATGTTAGGATTGGGACATTAGCTCCTACTGATATACTAAACCTCAGATGCCGCTGTAAACCAGAGAAGGATTTCTGCAATATCACAAATACATGTCTTGCAGTCAGACTGAACCAAATCAGACCTCAGATGCCTAGCCCCACATTGCATGACCTCATACCACATTCGAGGCATATCCAGTGCAGACACTGGCTAGCCCTGGCGGCAGGAGGTCTTTGCCCACGGACATCAGCCGGCAGTTTCAAGATATGTCTTGAAATAGATATTGCAGGCAAGGAAGGAGCCTGCAACCACCTTCGCCTGTGCTGCTACTGCCCCGGTCCTGGCCTGAGACAGCTGATGGGGACAGGCAGTGGAAGGACAGCTGCAGACAGTGTGGGTCTGGACACCCCATTTTGAAAGTAGGCTTTTCTACATGGCACAATCCTGGTGTAATGTCATTCTAAACGTGATCTTAAATGTGATCCTAAGGTTATCCCTAAAGTTTTTCTCTGCCTCTCTTTTCTTCTTCCCCAATAACCAAATCCTATACTCCTCAACTAGCATTTTTCATGGCTTAAGAGGAAGTAAACAAGGCAGGAATAAGCATGCAAGGTTGGCACCTAGATCCCGCAGATTCACTGCTCCAAAAGCACAGAGAAGTATCTGTCAAACCCTGGCTGGTGTTTCTTTACTGGCTCAGTTCTAGAACGCAATTTAAACCTTCATAAACATGGATATGAGCTCAAAGTGCTCGTCTATAGTTTCTGAAATCCTGCAAATCCCTCTCTTGCCCTAAAAAAATCCAAATCCTCCGGAACCACAAAATGTTTGCTCCTTCATCTGAGTCGTATTTATTTCTACATTAAATGGGAAAATCAGCCCAGAGTGTTTCTGAGGGTTCTGGATTTCTGATAGTACTTCAGGTGATAAAATTATTCCGGCATATAAAATGACATCTTGGTTAACGTGAGAGCTAAACAAGGTTACATACAGTATTTTCCACGGGGCCTGAAGTACTTGAGATTTTTCAAAGGCAGCTTGTAAAACCAGCATGTTGCTTTTCTAGGGCAAGTCTGTCCCGGATAAATCTCAGGCCATGAGCAGCAGACTGAAGTTTTTTCTGGCTCTGAGAGCCTAGCATGGAAGCACTGGGCACGTACTTAACAAGATGCAGCCAAGGACGGCTGGATGAGTCCCATCTGGAGCCTCACAGCCCCTTTGAAAAGTGTGTCAAAAGGGGTCTGGCATGCGGGGGAAATGAGAACATGTGGCAGATTACTGCACTTGAAACCAGCCGTCCGAACAGCAGCCTGGGATGCGACCCGAACACCGCCCCCAAGGCACAGCGGGGCCCTGCTGAAGTGTCCTTTGCTACCTTTCAAAGCAAGGCAGGATCAGACTAGCCTTATGCATAAACTTCCCTCTGCAACATTGCTGGGTCTCACAGGTCCCATCCCATGGGAAGACCCATGCTGGGTGTTAGAAGACCCCGTGCTCCCCGTAGTGCAGGAAGAGGACTGCATGGAAAGATAGCAATACTGCTCTGAGGCCACACGTGCTTCAAGCTTGTGCAGTCTGGACAAGGGTCTCAGGGACCCCACGGTTTCCACTTTCAGCTGACATCTCATCTAGCCCACGCTGTCCCCTTTGCTATGCAAGACAGATGTCTTGCCTGTTCATTTGCAGATGGGTGGGCCTGGGAGTTCAGTGTTATCAAGCCCAAATTGAGTGGCTCCACTCTTCATAGCCACAAGGGGAATTGGGATTTCCTGCATATTCAGGGTCCCTTGGGCTCACATGGTTGTATGTTTTATGCAGCGACTGGGAAGAACCCTCATGCATGTGGCAAGACATGGCCAAGAAATACTCTGCTGGTAGATGCTGCACAACTGAATGGTGAGTCAACTGTGGTGTTCTTCATGCAGAAGTCAGGCATTGCCACATCCCAGGAGCTGTCTCATCCAGTTGACAACAGGCTGCTGTGTGGGAATTCTGGTAGATTCAGTCTGGCTGCCAGACAGGTACTACTCACTCAAGCATGGAAGGCAGAAAGTGTGCTATCTGGGAAGCTTTTCTGTATCATCTTTGGTGCAGGGAAGGGAATTTGCAAGAGAAGGCAATTTGGTGTGAGAAACTATAACACAGCAGCGTCTGACCTGCATAGCAAAGACAGATATGACCATGTCATATCTGCATGGAGCCACGGAGACACCACACAATTTAAAGGTTTCTACTTTGAAATCAGAAAAATCATTTTCCCATCATCTCGTGCCTGGTCTACAGGCAATGCCGGAAGATACTGAAAACATTGCTTGACAAAAAGATTTGTGTAATATTTCTTGCCTGTGATGTCTGATTGGTTATTAGGTAACGAAAAGAGCTAGAAGAATATTATGGGAGCTATTTTGCTGTCAGGGAGTTATAAAACAAAGAAGTTAAGAGTTTGCCCAAGACTATAGCTCAAGGCTGCAAGAGATGTAGTAACTGAACCTCTCTCAATTGATTCTTGTGTGCAAGGGATTCTGTGAAAATCATCCTGAGTGCACAGGGGGCACAAGACAAAGGCAGTGATGCACAAAAACGTCAAGCTCCTGTTCAGGTACACTTCTGACATAAAGTTTTCTTTCTGCATTGTGCATGGAGCATGAGAGCACCCTACTGATCAACTATACTGGCTGAATCTTGTACATCACTGCCAGGGCAGATGCCACCTTCTATAAGATTTTTTGCGGGCTATTAATTTCCTATAGTTTGAGCTATCTTCAGTGAATACACCTCAGTCTAAGCTAATTATTTAGGACCTCTTCACAACACAGACAAAAAGCAAGCACATCTGGAGCAAAATTAACTGGAACCATATCAGACAAGTCAGAAGGTGACAAACTGGTCCATACAAGACCCATTTCTCTCCACCATTTATAAAGGGGGTCATGGTGGCTGTTTCAGAAGTGCATGGTTCTTTATGCTAGCAATAGACACTCACTTCAGCTCTTGTATAGTGTTTTCATGTATTTCTGGTGCAATTTTTCATAAGCTTAGATAGTTGAATCAAGCCTGCGACAACTTTGTCTCCAGTTCCTTTAAGTCCATTGATTCTAATAGCCAAATTAGAAGCATGTGTTCACTGAGCAGTTGCAAAATTGGAACTCGGGTACTCAGCTGACTCACAAACACTATTTTTTTATTCTACTTAAACTAATGATTGCTTGTTAGCCACTGGATAGGACATGTGTGCTGTATTAGTAAAAATGGATTTATTACTTTGCACATTTTTTCCAGGAAATTTGCATCAAAACTGTCCAAAAAGTCCCTTTAATTCTGTTAAAACATTTGAAACGTAGTCATATATGTTAAATAATCAGTAAATGAATAGGAGGCTGATAGTTTTTACTGAAATGTGAGGAGAAATTTAGGAAGCAAGTGATTTTAATAGGATGTCATAAGGAACTCGCTGCTGAATTGAAAATAATTTTTTTAGCTGAATATTTCTGTTCATCTTCTTTCCCATCCTGGATGGTTTCTACCAGAGTTAGGTCTATGTCATGTACATACCAATTCTGGTTTTAAAGTTGCCCAACATGATGTGATGAGTTTTGTAATTGAACATGACCCAGCAATCACCCTTGCAGCCAAAGCCAACAGCATCTTGGGCTCCAATAGGGGTAGTACTGTGGGACAGGTCAAGAGAGGTGAACCTTCCTCTCTGCTCAGCACTGGAGTGCTGCGTTCAGTGTCGTGCTACCCAGGGCAAGAGAGAGAGTATGTCCATACTGGAGAAGGTTCAATGAAGGGCCGTCAAGATGATGAAGGGATTGGAGCATCTCGCATACAGGGAGACGCTGTGAGAGTTGGGACTGTTCAGACTGGAGAAGTCTCAGGAGATCTTATTCATGTGTATAAATACCTGATGGGAAATAAAGAAGTGGTGCCCAGTGACAGGACAAGAGGTAACAGGCACAAACTGAAACATGTGAAATTCCATCTGAACACCAGGAAACAGTTTTTTTACTGTGAGATAGTGGAACTGGTTGCCCAGAGATGTTATGTGGTCGCCATGTGTGGAGATACTCAAAACCCAGATGGACACTGTCCTGGGCAGCCTGCTCTGGCTGACCCTGCTTGAGCTCAGGAGGTTGGACTGGATGATCTGCAGACCTGCCTGCCAGCCTCAGCTGTGATTCTGCTGGTCCCCATTTCACTGAAGGCAACAGAAGGTCATCTGCTCTGCCTCCCTGCAGAATCCTGAACAATCAGGGTTTCAGAGGAAAGCATTCTGCAATCATTGCATGAGGTAGTGGAAAATTAAAGAGGAATCTTGTCCCCTCTTTAGTGCACCACCTCAGCTCAGAAGGGACTCAGAAAGTGTGGGTAAGGTTTATAAACTCTCAAATGGTTCCTGACTTCATATTTCAAGGTAATCCTGCTGGATTTGGGATGACCCCTGCTTCAGAGCACCCAGAGACAAGCTTCAGGAGCTGGGCATCCCACTGCTTACTAACTCCCAGTGCCTTTGTGTTCCTGGTCACCACGCTCTAGCTGGGGATGGTGGAGGAGTAGTGCGTGCGGAGCGCCATGGGTTTTGTGTGTGAAAGAGCAGCAGCTTACAGAAAGTACAGTATCTTGTGCTGATTTTGCTGCTTAGTCATACTGCAGTAACTGTAACTTGGCAGCTGGTCTTACCCTGTTCCTTGCAAATGTTTCCATTTATGGCTGGGATTATTTCCCTTTGCCTCCAAACACCACACAGATGGAAAGTCTCCAAAAGAGGAGGCCATAGATTTACATCGGGAGAAACCAGCTGTGTGTATTCATACCTTGTATTTCAAGCATCTTTTATGGGAGCACGCCACCCAGGATGCTCCAGGGATTCATTAGGGATCATTTTGTCCAGAAGCAGGCGTTGCACCTATTTGGTGGCAGGAGAGCAGATATTATTCTGGTTGTCACAGGATGCTCCAGGGATTCATTAGGGATCATTTTGTCCAGAAGCAGGCGTTGCACCTATTTGGTGGCAGGAGAGCAGATATTATTCTGGTTGTCAATATTTTCCTTACCCAGGGCTCAGATACACCGTGCAGGACAAAGGTATGGCCATTTGACCTGATTGTCCCTGCTAGCAGCTGTGTGTCACGCCTGGTCCGGCCAGGGATACTGGAGAAGGGGCATCCACATGAGCAGGCGGTGCTGGAGACCCTCAGGGCTGTGCCCATTCTCTTTCCAGAGCCATAGCTCCTGAAATCTCCTTTCTGGCCTCCAGGAAGAGAGGATCCAGTTACAGAGAGACACAGCATGTGGGATCCAGGTTCCCTCCACGCATTACAGATGTGCAGGTTTACGAAGCACTGTACTCCATCAAGACTATGGAAAAAAAGCATTTCCAGCTTATGAAGACCTTTAGGGCAGATAAAGCAGAGTCGTGACCTGAGCTGCAAAAGAGATGCCTGCTGCAAGCTTATTGCTTTGGAGGGGGCTAGAGCCTCTAGGGGAACAGCACTAGGATGCTGCACCCCCATCTTGCTCTCGCACCATGTCTTGCTTGCCTGTTCCCCATCCCCTGCTCCGCTCCATACTCACATGCCTAACGTGGAGCAGCAGGCTGAGAAGAACTGAGAAAAAAAAAGTTATTTTCCTTACCCAGGGCACCAGATTGGAAAAATAACTGATCTTTTGTATAAGGCCCAATTTCAGCAAGGCACTGAAAACCCCATGTTTTTTGCTCCCACTCCATGTAGTTTTGTGGAAATTAAGCACATGCCTCAGTGAAACCTGGACTGACTGGCCAGAGGTGGCTGCAGGTGGAGTAGGGCACCTTTGGGGCACTCACCCCCTTGGCAGGGCAGAAAGGATGCAAAGACTGGAGCACTGACCTGGCAGCTGCTTCTTCATCAGGTTACAGATAACCTCTCCATGTCTGAATTGTTTCCTTTCAAACATATGTCTGGGTTCTGGGTATTCTGTAGAAATATGTGATTTCTGGAGAAAACTTTTGAAAACAGAGCATAGACTTTTCCAGCCAAAAAAGCCTAGTCTTTGCCAGAGCCAATTCCTCTACAATCAAACCATTCAGCTCCTATGAACAGGGAACCACCATGGGAAGAACAAATGTGTTGTTACTGCCAGGCCCCGCTGATGAAGTCCTGTCTGCAGTTTTCTGGCCTGTGTTATGACAAAGATTCAAGAAAAGAAAATGGGAGCCATCTAAAACCATCATATCACAGGATGCAGAGAGTATGTGCGTTACCCCTTTCTCAAGAGCTTGAGTCCTACCCAGTCCTTTCTTTGCCCAGGCAAGGAGAAGAACAGGAGAGAAGCTCAGAGTCATGTGAGACCACAGAGTGCTCGCACCAGATGGGAAGCCAGTCCCGGGATGGGTCCTGCTCCAAGCCCCTGCCCTGGTGGCCTGGGTCTGGGACTTTCACCATGCGCAGGATCCAGACACACCAGCTCAGAAGCTGCGGCAGGGCTGTGCTGAGCACCAGTACCAGACCCAGGTAAACGTGTGCTGCTCCCCTGTGGGGGTGCCCACAGTTGCCCAGGGCTTCTGAGCAGGGCTGGAGAGTCCAACCGATGGCCTTAGGGGGTGCAATGAGCTACTAACAAGGATACTAGTGGGGCTGCTGGATGGGAATCAGCACTGAAGCTACCCCCAGAGCAGATGCAGGAGCAGATGGAGATGGGGGGAGTGACACCACTACTCCCCCCACAAAGGGGGACCCTAACACTTGGGACAGGGAAATGGGGAGATGCTCCTGCAGCAGCTACAGTGGTGGTGGGACACTGGAGCTGGTGGGATGTAGCTGATGGGTCATGAGAGCAGCTTGCTGGGGCCCACGGTGTCCTGTGCAGGGGAGAAAGTCTTTGGAAGGGACCAGTGGAGTGATATGTGGAGCAGTGGATAAATCCTGCTGTTCCCACAAAGAGACTACCCCTGTGGAGACACAGCACATGGCATCTGCTATAGGTGAACATTCAAGTGGTTGTCCTGTTCTGGGATGTCTGTTCTGCACCAGCAAGGGATGGAGGTTATCACAGTGTAAACCATCTATCCTGATCCACAGGGCCAAAGGGTGGGGATTGTCACATACATGTGTTCAAACTTATAACCTTAATTTTGGTGTTCTGTAGGGTGAGGGCGTTGTTTACTGAGTGCATGGACATAGTGTTATTATGTCCATCTGATCTGTCTGGGGGAAAAGGTAGAGTTTGTAGCACGTGTATGTTAAGGCTGTGATGATGTTAAAAGACTTTAAAATGAATATATGTTCAACTGACAGCTCTTAAATATGTGTTCCTCTGAAATACAGACTTTGGATTGCATGAAAGCAGCTCCCTGTTCTGGAAACATGTTTTCCCTGAAAACAGGGCTCTTCAGTCAGCATGATGGTATTGAAACTGAGGCTGGTGCAGCTCATGGATATCATAGCTCAGAGGTAGCAAACACAAGCAGTAATCTTTACTGGCATTTCTGGTTCAAGTTCTCTCCCGAGTGCTCTGTAACAGCCAGCACCAGCCCCTGCTCTCACCATGGGTGAGGAGGGAGCCCACACGGGTTTTCTGCAGCAGCTGCAGCATCTACAACCAAGGCGGCAGAGGGGTCAATGTAGACCTGTCACCTCCCGTGCTCCCACACCCCTTCCCAAAAGTTTCAAGACCAAAACCCTGGACTGGAAGCAAGCTTGCTGTTTCCTTGCAGAGACAAAATATGACAGAGGCTTTGCCAAAACCAACTGCTGCCTGCTGTCTCCTGTTGTCAGAAACTGCCAGCCCCCCATCCTCCCCCAAGGAGACATCTTTTCACTGCTGGCCAAGCTGTGGTCTCTCAATGGGATCCATGTGTTCTCGATGAGAGACCAGGAGAGCTTAATTGTTCCTGGTCTGGGGTGTTCTGTCAAGCACTCCTACAGCCTTCAATTATCTGGATTCCCCAGAAGGGATGTGGAAGGCTGATTTCCCCACAGGGTTTCCAGCAGCTCCTGCAACTCCTTCCTTCTCCATTTCCCTTTTCCAGCACCCTTCATCCTTTCTCACTGTGCTTGTCCTTGTGCCACCCTGAGGGTGGGCTATGCTAGACTGTATCTTGATCACAGATGAACCTTTTATTTTTTCATATCTGACAGAGATGCTAAGCAGACAGGACATCTATTTTGCCTTTGTGAGGCATCAAGGTGTGCAAACATGAACGGATTGCTTTTTAGGATGTTCACGTTTGCCTGCTCTCATGCATGGTTCAGCTGTTAAGCCTTGAAGCTTCTGCTGTGAGCAAACTGGTGAGCCTGCCACAATCGCTATCATGATTTTAGGACAGGCACAAACAATTTTGTGATTTCATGGCAGGGCACACTTTTAATACAATTATACTAGTGATGTTGCTGTGTGAAGAGGCGCTCAGATAGGTAATGTCAACAATTTCAGGAGCCTTTAGACGGCCAGAGTGATGCAAGGGAAACGTCAATGTAAAATGAAAATCTGGTTTCTGCGCAGAGGAAGATAATTATAAAAGAAACAAATAATTCATGTTTTCTTTCTCATTTCTTCTTCTCTCTATATTTTTATCTTTGTAGATGGAGGCTGTCAGAATCTGGGTAGATGAGGGACAGAAGAGAGAGCAAAGAACTGTATGAAAAGAAGAACTGTATGTAAAAGACAGTAAGTGCATGCCTGCACTTTCACCTCCCCACTGTTAATTTTGTTTATCACACACTGAAGCTGGAAAATCTCAAGCCTCTTTGGACTGAAGATAAGACTCTGAGTTCCACTGGCAGTCTTAAGGAAAAGCAGTATAAACATAAGATGTTATTTATTGTGCACATGTGATCAAAATGATATCATTTGATGTTGGAGGTTGGGCTCACATTAATGCTTAAATGAAGAGCACAGATGTTCAGTTACTGGTAAACGGGGATGTCACATCCCTGGCAAAAATATGTCAACTTCCTTGTGACTCTGATCTCTTGGGCTGATTTAAGGTGACATCAAAAAAGAATCCAAGGAAATATGAAATATTGCTCTCCTTCTGTACCTCTGTATTGCTAACTTGCTCTGCATAGTGTCTGCTTGTTTTGTCTCAGAGGAGTACAAGTTAATAACGCAGCATATTTTGGGGGGTTGGATTTTGTTGTTTGTTTGTTTTACTTTGTAGAAGGACCTCTGAAACAAACTCAGATGAGAATCTTTTTCTTAACACTGACTCTGTAACTAATTATATTACATTTCTTACATGCATAAAACTCCTGTTCGCATTTTTATGACTCTGTGCAAATACCATTTTCCTTGTCAGCAGCAGCAGATTCACATGACAGTAGAGGGGAATTTTACTGTGATGATGTACTTGGTCAGGAGGACACTTTATTACAGAATTATATTATGCATTTCTTGAGCATCAAGCTATAGCTACAGATGAAATGAGGGCCTTTAATGTTTTGTGTTAGAGCAAAAATTCGACTGTGTGCGTAAGGGAAGGGGAGGTGTTAAGTGTTGTGCCAAAAACAGAGAAGCAATGCTCTGCTGTACGTGACCTGGGAAGCTGGGCCGAAATGCTGCACAGGGTTCCCTGGATTCACATCAAATACGTGAAGAACAGCAGCCATCGAGCAGTAGGAAAGTTCTGCAACCCAAGGAACAGCAGCTGGGTGGCTGCCCACCACACTCTCCAGGACAGGGATGTTCAGGGAGCTAGGCACATCCTCACAGATGGAAAGGCAGACAAAACCAAGTCCTGGGAGGGCTCAGCACATAAATTCAGTCCAAGAGGGCTGGAGGCATGCTGGATTTTTGCTTTGTGACTTGGTGGCTGAGGTGGGCGCAGATTTCAGAGGTCTTTATCACTCCAGTTCAGAGGCATATCTGTACACCTGTGGCATATACTATTAGCAAGAGTTGAATTACCTGCAAAATTTTGGTTTTGCAAATTATCTTGCAAATTATTATGATTGCAAATGTGTGCAAAATTTTTGTAAACTATTGTTAGTTTAACCTGTGTCAAATTTGGCCCTGCATTCAGGTTGTGAAAGGGGTCATGATGGAAGCCTTTGCTCCAGGACTGCATTCGACTTCCAGAGAATTTGGGGGCAATGTTGTTAGTGAGTAGCTAGATACTTTTCCTTAACACTGCAGAAACTCCAGAAGATATTACTGTTTGGTCTTGTTTGCTATCATTTACCTGTGCAGAGTCTTTTGTCCATCAGTCCATTGATTCACACAAGCATGGATCAGATGCTCTTCTAGACCCTTGTTGGACTCCTTGCTGCCTGCATCCAAAAGGTCCTGTGGTTTGGGGAGGAAAGGATTACATTTTCCTTTAACCTCTATAAGATAAAAGCTAAAATCTTACTGTGTAGTTAAGGAGAGACTCAGGGAAGGCTTTTCAGTGGCTTTGTGCTCCTGGAAGGCAAGACAAACCTCCCTCAGGCGATGCTGGAGATACTGCTGCCAGTGTACCAGCATGGTGCTATGCCAGTAGATTTTACCTGCTCTCTTCAGTATTGACCTGGGCTCATATTTGACTGCTACACTATTGCACCCTGTGCTAAAGCATCCCAAGTGAGGACAGCCAAGCTCATTTCTCAGCAGCGCCTCCATCTCCTGGGGGTTTGTGAGGATTAGGGCTTTTCAAGAGGCTAAACTTCATGCTTTCTCTTGGTGAGCATTTTTAGTTGCAACCTCGAAGACGCAGATTTTTCATCTAGAACCTGAATCACACGTCCCTAAAGCCAGTAAAAAGACTCTCATTGGCTTCAAGGGATTTTTTTTTTTCCATATTTCCTTTCTAATTCCTTTTTACTGGTCCCATGAAAATGGGAATTACACATAATCTGTCTCAAGGATTCAGCTCCATACAAGAGTTGGTGTGGAAACATTTGTTTAAGACCTGAGGGCAGGAGAACAGTGTGATTACAGAGAGACAAAACTGGGATTAAAGACAAGATTAGCATTTCAAATAAATCAGATCAATTGCTGAGCCCTAATGTGTCCTTGCCAGGCCACCAGACTCCTGAGGGTAGTCACTCCAATCAGAGCCAACCTCCTCCCAGTCCAGCAGCCCACACTGCTGTACCCCCACATTCAGAGAAAAAATGTTTTTTTCTTATCTGATCCCTTTCAGCCCCCTCTTTTCCCAGAATAAAGCACTAATTAATTCCTTTCCTTTCTATTTATACCCATTAGTCACTGCAGAAGTGTTCCCCAGTAGATTTATGGTTCAATATAATGAGTATGTCTTGAGGGAATAATATTCATACAGTTAGCTGAAATCTAACAGAGAAAGTCTATATTTTATTTGTAACCTTAGCCAGAGTAGTCATTACGTGGGGAGGCAGTACCTCCAGGCTCCAGAAGTGAAAAAAGCAAATGTTTAGACAGGAGTTCACCAGCGGAAGAAGGAAACTGAAATCTCTTTCTTAGGTCTGTACATGGCATTAAGGACTGTGGGTGGAGCGGGATGTGACTAAGTTTCAAATATGTACATTTTTTTGAACCGTCACTGGTAACAGGCTGGGGAGGGGAATGAGGTTTCCTCTATAAACTATGTGGGTTTTTTCTCTTAATTTCATGGAAACACCACTGCAAGTTTTTCCTTCTCGTTTCTCTGGTGACAAGAAAATAAAACAAATGCAGCTGGGTCATTCTGCTCTTGCTGTATTTCACCACAAAGCCCCAAATACGCAAACTGTGTTTTAACGCTTTCCCTACCATGGGCTCTGAAACTAAAGCAGGTTTGAAATCTCCA
The DNA here is from genome assembly GCF_965140245.1 of Athene noctua. Taxonomy (NCBI): domain Eukaryota; kingdom Metazoa; phylum Chordata; class Aves; order Strigiformes; family Strigidae; genus Athene; species Athene noctua. Next base: position 27,179,100 of record NC_134043.1, on the reverse strand, counting down.
CAAAGATAGCTCGGAATTATCCAGCATGTACTGTGGACCACAGAGGCGTCAGTTGCCTCTCCAAGATCTATCTTGCCAGAGAGCTGGAATGCAATCACTTCACTATGCAAAGGCTCTTCCCAGTGAGTCAACAGATTTTGAGACTCAACCGTCTTGTCTAGCTGCATGGAAAAAATATGCTGCAAGAGACGAAAGCATGAAAAAGCAAGGATTGTGAAACTGGTAAAAGGGGAAGTATTCTGGGAGAAAGTGTTTCAGTTCGTCCTTTTCTCCACTTTCTCTGCTCACCCATTTTTTGCTTGTTAGGTTCATGTATGGTCTTGTGTTGCTGCTACCTGGCACCTCTGGGAGAGCCCTGGGCACCTTCACTTCCCCTGGTATTAAAATGGCTGAGATGACTTTTCTATCCAGTGCATGGTAGCAAGGAGACCTCAAAATGGTCAGCTGGGAGCCCTGGGTTTTTACCCTGTTGGGAGGGAGCAGCTCCAGAAGTGGTGAGCCATGGGGGCACTGTAGAAAAGCTGACTATAGACAATAAGCCTGGACTGAGCAACTGAAGGTAAAATATTAACAAGTTCATAAGTATGGCCTCAATTTTAAAAGCGCAAACTTCAAAGACACAAAGAAATTGTGCGACAAGAGCAGCTTGGCATGAGATCCCCAGAGCATCCCTGCTGTTTCTTCAAGCCAGCATACTGAAACCAATCCTGGCAAGGAACATCTTGAGCAGAGGGGAAATAAACCTTGGAGCAAGCATCATCACACTAGCAAGGTCTAAACAAACACTTCAGGAGGATTATTAGAAATAGTGGGGAAGCAGGCTCACGGCTGGCTGTAGGAGCAAAGCCTCTGTGAGGAGCAACCTGCAGCTGGGACAGAGAGCCAGAAGCACACCGTTCCTTTAGGTGGTCTCTCACAATGAAACCTCTGCTGTGCAGGTTCTGGGCCCATCAACAAAAGCAAGCTGCATCTTGCTAATGCTCCTCTGGTGGCATTAAGGGTGGCTCCTGTCAGCTTCTCTGGAGTCTGTGCAGCATGGGACCATCTGGAAGATGGGGGACTGCCACCTCCACTTCTGGCTGCTCGTTTTCCCACCACTGTATCTATACAATGCAGAGTCTCTGAGATGTCATCATCCTCCAAGGATCTTGGGCTCTAGCGAAAAAACACAAGGTCACAGATATGCGCCTCCGTCTGGCAAGGCTTCAATAATGCTGTAGGTTGGGAAATCTGTGGGACTGTTTAAAAAAACCCTCTAGAAACTCCAAACAGTACCTTCTTACATGTTAGCAAACAACAATTTATGAGCACACAAATGCTGTATATAAAAACAAGGTGATAAATAAATATGAACTGCAATAGCATAGGGGACTTAAAAGTTAACCAGAATATTAAACTAGGAAAAAGTATGCAAAGCCTCAGATTGTGTTTGTGTGTTCATGATTACTCTCTAAACATCCTGGAGCAGTGAGCTTTAATAGCCTAAATCCCAGGAAGTGCTGCTAAAATATGGTATCAAATGAACATTTACATTTTTCTTCAGAAAGATTCCCCTTTGTGTTTCATTTTACCACAATTCAAGATTGCCAAACACAATGGGGGCTGTTCACATACGTGACTTGAGTTAATCTAGAAAACCAAGTGGGTTTTCTTCTTTTGTTTCTTTAATACATGTCCTCTCCTGGGCACTGGTGAGGATGAGAAAGATCTTCCAGGGACACCTCAGAGCCAACCAAGCCTGCACCCAGTGCCTGCACAAAAGGCAGTGAGGATCAGAGGGCAGAACAGCACAGATGATGTAGTAGGGGGCTTGCTGTAGACCACCTGATGAAGAAGAGGAAGTAGATAACGTTTTCTTTAAGCACTTGGAGGAAACCTTACAGCCACAGGCCTGGGTACTCATGAGTGGATTTGACCACCTCATCATCTGCTAGGCAAGCAGTTGTGGCTGGGCACGACCACCACAAGAGGTTTCTGGAATGGGTTGAAGGCAATTTCATGATGGAGGTGATGAATGAACCGACTCAGAGAGATACTCTTTTGGACCCAGTGCTCAAACACACAGAAGAACCGGCTGCAAATTGGAAGGCTGGAGGCAGCCTTATCAGCAGGGACAAGAAGACTGTGGCACTTAAAGTGCTAAGAGAAGTCAGCAAGGCAAACAGCAAAATTACATCAGAGGATCAGGGGTTTGCCTGTTGGGGCAGAGGAATACAAATGAATTGTACAAATTGAGTTAGGAGGCAAGAATTTCAGAAAATGGCCACTACAAAGGGCATAAAATCCATCCTTCCATTTGTCATCAGTTAAAATGCTGAGATTAACAACCACATACTTACAAATATTTGAAAAGTAGCATTCATTGTTTTTACTAAGCACTTAACAATCTTGGCCTCGGCTTTGGTTCTCTTCACATATTTAGAAAACAAGACCCTTGGAGACCACTGTGTAATATCAGAATCACATGAAGAGTGGATGCAATTGCAGACAGACACAAAGAAACTACAGTAGCTGTTTTCCAGAGAACCGCAGAAGTCCCATAAAGCTGTTTCAGATGTATGTATGTGATTTAAAATCAGGAGTTTGCATTTTATTGGGGGCTACAAGTCAGATGTAAAAAAAAAAAAAAAAAGAAGCAGCTACATAGTTTACAAAGTAACAGCTAAACATACTGTAAATCACATTTCAACTTCAAGGAGATGTAAATGAAATAGTAGCCATCCGTGCCTGACTGGCTCCCTTACTTCAGACTCTATAGAGGAGAGCAGAAAATCAAGCAGCTTTTTCCTTCTTTCTTTCTACTCTTCATCTTCCTCCATTTCCTCTCTCTCCATTTTAAATATAATTGAATATTAAGTATCAACTCAGTATATAGTGAACAGCAATAATAGTATGCAGGTCAGAAACATAGGGGATGAGCAACTAATGCATGCCCATGCACATTCTCTGCAAACATGTTTGCATGAGATTTGTAGTTCCACAGAAAGAAGGAAAAAAAAAAAAGTTGATTTGAGGATTAGGAAGAGGAGCCAAAGAGAGGACAGATACAGCGAATGAGGCTCCCCTGAGTGAAGGAGAGTGATTCCTCACCTGGACAGACCTCCATATACATATATAGCAAGCACAATGTATAAAAGAGGCTCACTGTGCACAGAAAGAAATGTCTTTACCCATCTTGATTCCCTTTACAAAGAAGAAAGGAGATGCTAGATAAAATTTTGGTAGTCTCAAAGAGTTCCTGCCCTATATCCATTTTCCTTTAGAGCTTCCTATTACATTCTAATCTCATTCACAACAAAAATTCAATTACAAAGAACTAGCTCAGGCTTGTAATGTCTCCAATTATAAAAGAAGAGTGTAAAAAAGCCCCAAAAATCCAGAAAAAAAGCAGCATCTTGTTTTGAGATTATTTGTCTGAATTCCTATGTAAAGAAGACATACTACCGCTTCAATGGGCCTGTATGTCAGAGCACCCCGACATAAGAAATGAACTCACCAGATGTGTTAATCTGTGACAGAGGTGTGAACATAATATTCCTACAAATGTAATGAAAATGGGTGCCTGGGTAGGTGAGAAACACCAAGTTAGGTTTTTTTTTTATTGAGGGAGAGGTTGCAATAGGGGGCTGTTTTGTAAAATATATGGAATCCTTATGGAGACAAAACATGTCGTGTCAAGCTGCAGGAAAAGGTTTTGATTTGACATGAGAAAGTTCAAGAAGCACACATAAAAAGTTAAAAATCTGTAGGTCCTTTGGCCAGAAAACTGCAGACAAAAGACAAGTCTGCAAGGAGGAAGAGGGAGATATGGAGATGTGGCCCTGTGCTCTGCTTTCTACACTTCAGGCATTCAGCAGCAATGTAGGAGACAGATGTGCTGTCTAGTTGTTTGCGATACGTCATCTTGCTGGAGAAACAGCTTCTACAGGGGCAGATTCACTTAGAAATAGGCATACTGAGTGTGGATTAACAGCAGTGTTGATGGGTACTCATGGACACAACAAAGCTCAGACACAGCAGCAAAGCAGGCAAAAGAAATGGCCTGGTCATGCGGTGTGTTTGCTGGATTACTGGAAGGTGAGTGTTTTGCTTAGACATCTCATGATCAGTGAGAAATGTCTTATTTCTCAGGTATGCTTGTTCTTCAGTGTGCCCTTGCTCCAGAATGAGTCCTGCTTCTGTCACAGGGCTTTGAGATAAACGCGAAAATGGGCACGTAAAATTCTAGCTTACGTCTGCGCTGCTTGAGTATCACAGAATCATAGAATCCATAGGTTGGGAAATACCACTAACATCATCGATTCCAACCATAAACCTAATACTGCCAAGTCCACCAGAGTACTTCTGGTAAAGATGCTGACACAGAAGATACTCCAGAAATGTACCTTTCTAAGCACAGCCAGCTACACAGAGTAGGATTTATTATTTTAATCTGATAGTTCAAATGTTTTCACAAACACAAACAGCCCAGTCAACGTGATCCATAGATCAGGACTGGTGGTTAGCAACTTACTTCAAGATCTCTTGAGACAAACCCTTTGCTTTTGTCACTACTTGGGGCCAACAGAGTTAAATGAGAGTTAAATTGGGTTTCCCCATTGCGATTACCTTGTCTGGCAGCTGTGGCCTGGTTGTGGTCCCTTCACACTGTCCATTTACACCAGAGTTTGGAGACAGAAAGTCATAACTCAAGAGATAAAAAGCCATGTTCCTGAAAGTCATTGCCGTTCTCCATATTTTGTTGTGACACTTGCCCCTATTTTTCATTTAGGAAAGCTAAAAATTGCCTGTTAAATTAAAAATAGAATTTAAAAAAACCCAAACAAAACAAAAACAAACACAAACAAAAACCCCCAAAACAAACCAAAACCCAACCCAACAACAAAAAACCAAAACCCAGAAATAAACACAAAGAGGTAACACTCAGACTTGGGTGACTCTGAGCAAGACTTGGATACTGGCAAAGGCTAAGATGCAAGCTGCTCTTTTTTGAAATGTTCTTGTTTTATTTGTTCCAGTCAGGACACGTTACTAGGATGGGAAGGGGAAGGGGGGGGGGGGGGGGGGGGGGGGAGAAATAGGAACACTCTCTGAAGGTACAAATATGTGGGGCAGCAATGCCAGCCACGAAAAGGGACTTCTCATCATGGAAAAAAGCGATTTCTTCCAGCTCGTGTAAAACAAAACTGCCTTCAGCTCGGAAGATGACAACCTCGCCCCAGCCCAGCATCCGCCCCGGGCGGGGAGCGGGTGGGAGGGGACTGGCCCGAGGTGTCGGTGGACCCACAGTGACTCTCCGTGGATGTCTGGAGCTACTGCAAATGAGGCTCTGCCTGATTTTGAAGGAGGAGGAATATAGAGGGCAGTTCCAGGCAGCGAGGGAGTAAAGGGACTGTGCTGGAGACGCCTCTGCTGCTCCCGGCCGCTCCTCCGCACCCAGCGCCCCGAGCCCGGGAGCTTTCCCTTCCAGCTGGGGATGCAGGAGCCTTCCTGATACGGGCCACTTCACAAACTCTTTTCCTGGCATTTTGGAGGCTTTTTGGAGGCAGTTTGGATGACCTCGTTTTCCAGGTAGGCAGTTTTCCTCTCCTTGTACAGTGGTTGTGTGGCGTCTCCAGTTTAGGACCAGCAGAGCCAGGCTCAGGGGTCCCAGCATGTGCCTGGGCCCCTGATGCAGCCCACGGGCTCTCCAGCGAGGTGCTCGCCTCGGGCACGGCGTGTTTGGGCAGTGCCTGCCCTAAGAGATCTGATTTGCTTTCAGCTTTTAGGTAGTTCAGGAGTTTTTCCAAGATTTTTTTCCAGGTGCAGATATTGTGAGCTACACACTCTTCATCTGCCAGGGCTGGAGGTGTAGTTTGTTGAACCAAATCCTTCCTTGGGGCAACTGATTTGAGTTCACCGGCCACAACAGAGAGAAGCGGTGCCTGCACCAGCAGCACGGTACTTGCTGATCTGCCGCATGATTCCTCTTTGATTTTTGGAATTTCAGAATATACGGATTGGACTAATCAGTGATTCATGTCTCCTAGTTAAACTGAGTTTCATAAACGCAAGCTTCTCTATAGCTTGGGGGTGGGTTATCTCTATAGGGGCAACAGCACATTTGGCAATTCCTGAGAGCTCGTTGTGCTTGCCTCCTCGGTTCAGCTATTTTTTTGGTGGCAGGGGTCCACACGAGTGCTGTAAATGGAGGTTTCTATCTGCCAGAGCCAAAGCTCCAGGGGGCTGCAGCATCCACCCGGGGGTCAGGCACAGTCCTGCAGCCAGAGCACCTTGCTGCAGCCTGGGCTTCCCCTGCCTGAAGTGCCCAGATAGTTGCAGTTGGAGAGCTGGAGAATTGCTGGGCTCCCTGTATCTGTCAGGAAACCTTCCCCTTGTGTGGTGTGCTGAGGGACTAAGCGACAGGGCACGTTTGGGTAGTGACTGCGAGAAACACTGAAATTTCCCTCTGCCGCAATGTGCAAACCACCGTGGGCACGCAAATGATAAAGATGAGGTGCATTTATAAGAGATTTTGTTCAAAATTGGGACACCTTTTTTTTTCCTTTTTTTTTTTTTCTTTGTTTTCTTTTTTTTTTATTTTTTTTTCTTTTTTCCCCGGGTTTTATTTAGCAAACATTTGAGTGGAGCAAAATGCTGCCTGCACAAGTGGGTGGCACCAGAGACACTGCCCACTGAGCATAGCCATGAAAAAGTTGGGACTGGGCCCATGTCAGAGCGGCAGTGGAGTTTCAGACTTTATTCTGCATATGTCATAGCTAATACAATTCTCCTTTCTTGGGAGTAATTCAATTTTTGTGCCTTTAAATAAGCTCCTTGCAGGCAGAGTTAGTTTAGAGAGCAGAGAGCCTGAATTTTGTAAATCTGGGATCAATTTGCTCAGCATAGGTGTTGTGGTATGGAAGGAGAAATACACAGTGCACCAGGAGGAACTTAAGAAATGTCAGTGTGTGGGATAAGACAGACCATAGCTCTGCCCAGCCAGGCACATGAAGTGATCTTTTTAGTGCATTAAAATCTGATCTGATAATCAGATGTGAGAGTGCAAATAAGTTGACTGTAATTTGCACATTTGAAAGAGTCGTTGCAAGTCATTTATTTGCCATAAGATTACATTTGGTTCAGTTGCTCAGGGTGGAAAGAAGTACCCATAAGCAGAGAACTCAGATCCTTCTGCAAGACCACTGTTTTTTTCAGGGATCTGTGTAGGTAACTCCATATACTTTTGCAATTATGTGAGCAATAGCCAGGTCACCTGGGATCTGAGTGTGGGAGCAGCACAGACCATGCATTTTTTTCTGCTGAGCACCTGAGGCATTAGGTAGGAGCATAGACCCTAATGCAGGGAAGATGATGCAAAGCAGCGCCCTCAAAATCTGTTCAGAGGACCCAAAACCACTGCTTGAGATTCCCTGGTGGGTTTTTTTGGGTTGTTTTTTTTTTTTTTTTTTTCTTGTGTGCATCTCATGCATCACTCAACAGTACAAATACTGAGAGAAGGAAATTTCAAGGGAAGGCCTTGTAAGGCCTTGCTCTTACAGTATCATGGTCCTGCTCTTGCAGAGAGAGAAAGGTCAAGGAAGAACAGGATGGGCAGACCCTAGTATTCAAACGTAATGAGTCAGCTCCTGGTTTGCTCTTTCCATTAGTTTTCTGGACTGTCAGTGTTCAAAAATTGTCTTCAACATCCAGAAAATGCATTAGCCCCCTGCACAGCCAATGCAACCCTTTTACTGGTGAAATCTGAGATTTTAATTTGAGAATTTCGTGGCAGGGGGCAGGGCTTTAAAGTAGGGCTTTATTGAATATTATGAAATTTGTGAGAGAATTGCAACAACTGATAGTTCTCTGAGGATTACAAAATAGGCACTGTTGCCCACCCCAACCTTGAAGACCCCTTAGGGTGTCCTCCCCCTCTGTGTGTCCATTCACTGTTATTGAGCAGGTGGGATGGTGGCAGAGCAGAGAACTAACATGGCTCGAGGCACAGAGATCCCCTCTGAGGGAGACAGAGTGCCTGTGACAGAGTGTCCGTCTCTAGTGTTTTCAGCTGTCACTTTTCTGCTGGTGTAGAGACAAAGGCCATGGCGCCTCACTGATCCAGTGCAAAGCCCCGAGAGGACGGCAGGCAGGGGCCGTCCTGTGGCAGAGCTGGCCCTGCCTGCCTCTGCAGTTTGACTGCTCCTCGCAGCTCTGCCAGAGAGCCGCAGTTCTGCACAGCGCCTTTCCCACCCACACACACATGGCGGGAGGGAGCAAAGGAGGGAGGCGGTTAAACTCGGGATGCGGTGACCTGTGAGTCAGACACTTGGCCAAGGACTCCAGTGCTCCCAGCCTCTCCAAAAGCTGATGTCTCCAGCTTCCACAGCCATCACGGAAGACTAGCTCTAAAATGGTGCTGTCTGAAGACACAAAGCTGTTGTGTCTTACAAGAGATCAGGCTCTCCTGCAGCTCTGCTTTGTGGAGGGCAAACAAGGCGACGGAAGCCTGTAATAAGGCTAGAGGGAGGAAGTCTTGATCTTAACTAAAATACCCCTTTATCATTACAGTATTTTATCCTTACGGTACCTCTTCTGTTCCCTGCAGCACAGTGTGTACTGAGCCACACTTACCTATGCAGGGACTTCATAAGGCCACAGTCAGGTCTCTTTGCAAGCAACTGTGCAGCCTTTCTGAGCTGGGTTGGGGAAAAGGACCCACAGACTGCTTGGTAGGGACATTTGGTTGCTGAGCTGGAGGCACGTGAGAGGCCCGCCATGTCAGAGGGCTTTGCTGAGCCATGTTGGTGAAGCACCTCAGGTTGGTGTTCCCAAAGCTTTCGGATCTCTGTACATCTTGTCCCCTTCCCCAGGAGATCTCCAAAGAGCATGAGGGTTTCTCCTTCCCCTATCTAAAATCCAGCCTGAGCTCTGGCTCTCACAGGCCTGTTAGCATATGCACAAGCCTTAGTAAGGAAGAAAGGCTTTCACTGTTTTAAGTATATAGGCAGCACTGATAAGAACCAGCCTGTCTTGCATAAACCAGTCTGCAGAACCCTGTGATGTGCTGCAGCTTGCAGTGTAAACTGGAAGAGGACAGTCCCACCAGGGAGTAGCTGGTCACCATGTGGAAAGAGGTATCTAGAGAGATGCAGGAGGAGCTGAGCTGTCTGTATTCTTCAGGTAATGCTGTTTCTTGTGCAACTAAGGCAGCAGCTCAGGTACATTACTAACGTGCCCTCCCCCTGCACAGCCAATGCAACCGAATGCACTCTCAGTGTCCATTTAAGCCTTGGACTCTTCCAAGAGCTACGCAAAAAAGCCATTTAAGATGCTCTCTGACTGGACTTGGACCTTCTTTTCCTAACAGAAATCACACATGGCCCTTTTTGTTTTGTCTTGTGGTGACCACCAAGCAGAAAAGTGTCTATGCTGCTACTTGGCCCATGTGCCATCAAGGGGCCATGCTGGTTAGTGCGATTGTCATCTAGACGTAAAGGCAAGTGTTGCCTCGTCCTCCATATTCTTTGCTGTTGATAAGTGTTGCTTGGGTTTTGTCTGTGAATATCCTTTCAAATCCTGGGTTCCTCTGAACACTTACACACATTCCCAAGAACTTTTCAGACTAGAGCTCTAACTCTGCTTCTGCTTAAGTTATCATAACCCTACACAAAATATACTCCCATGTGCAGCTGGACATTGGAGGCCCAGTGATGGGTTGAACGCTAAAGATGTTCATTTCTTCAAGTGCTTGTTTATTCATCCCTTCACTCTATGGTTTGTGCAGGCTACAAAGCAGCATGCTTAAGCATAGGGTTTTGTACCTTTTCAGTGTACACAGGCATCACCAAACCCATGTGGTGAGTTAGAAGTGTAAAGGATTTGCTGCACACCTTCACTAGTGGTCTGACCAAGCAGAAGAAGAGAGGAGCATGGATGCTATGTCTGCATGGATCAGGCATGATGGATTCAGTATGGGCATGGGGCAACCAGAGACACACCTGGAGAGAAACCAGGAAATAAGAAGATCCTGATCCACTGTCCGTAGCTCCATCACCTGATCCCTTCCTTCAGACTGACAGAGAAGCTAAAGCAGTTTTAAATCATTCGCCAACTCACAGTGATGGAGAGGTCATGTTTTTCACGGACAGGGTTTACAAGGAGCATGGGCTAGCTTTGCATCTTCTTATCAGAGCTAGGAGGTTGTATATTGTGCTTAACATGTAACTTGTCTTTTCCCGCAGGCATCTAAATATCCAGAGGAACTACTAAGATGTTCCGACAAGCCTTTTTTTCCACTCTCCTTTGTGTGGCTCTAGTTCCTCTCCATGCTCAGCTTGATGTGGATCCTGGAGATGTCAGTCCTGTCTCCTGTGCAGGTATTAACCAGATAACTTGGGTTTCTCTCTTCTTTGTAGACAGCAATTTTGCCGAAAGCAATGGCCATTCTCAGTTGTAGAGCCTGCTCCCAAGGAGCTGACAGTGGCACGTTATACCTCTCCTGCCCTTTTGCACTCCTGGGCAGTGCCCTGGGGTAGCGATCCATCTGTAAGGAACACCATCCTCCATCCACCAAAACTCCCATTTCCGGGTTTACACTTGAGTGCAGAGAGGTAGAGATTGAAGAGCTGGGGTCTGTCAGTGGTGGCTTCTCCCAGATGATGCAGTAATAAATACCAGGTAGCTCAGGTCTGTATCTGATGTCAGAAAGTAGCCCACTTAGAATTTGATGATTTGAGAGCTGTTCACTCGCAATGCAGAGGAGGTGATTTACGTGTCCATCCTGGCTTTTACAAAAAATTGCAAGATTTTGAAGATTGATTCATTACTCAGCAGATCTTAGGATTTTGAAGTCCTGGGCACTGGAGAGTCATCTGACCTGAACACAGATGATTCTGCTAGAGCTGGGTGGGACTTGTGCTTTTTCCAGTGTCACACTTGGGTATGACCTTTTTCAAAATGTTTATAAATCAGAGAGCAAGCAGCAGCCTGGCAGGTGGAGCATTCATTTAGTGCAGGAGAGCAAGTCATAACCTTGTTCTTCTTTGTTTAATCCCAGCACTTAGTCCTCAGTTTCCTCATTTCCTCCAACCCAGGTGGAAATAACTCCTGATTAGTAAGAGCTGCAACACACTCGCAGGAAGCTGAATATCAAACCTCATGCTGTTGTTTGCTCTCTTCACAACTCTATGTGCTGTCCTCTGTGTGCTGTCTATATACGCTTCTCAGTCCGGGTTTCTGGGGGGCAGTGAAGGTGGTGCAGTGGTGCGTGAAGTCCTCTGACATGATCTGAATAATTGTCTCCCTGCAGAAAAGAGGAACTGCCCCATCAATGTGTACTTCATCATTGACACCTCAGAGAGTGTTGCTCTGCAGACTGTGCCTATCCAGAGCCTCGTGGATCAAATAAAGCGGTTCATCCCTGTGTTCATCGATAAACTGGAGAATGAGCTCTACCAGAACCAAGTCTATATCACTTGGCAGTTTGGTGGACTTCATTACTCAGATGTGGTGGAAATTTACAGCCCTTTAACGAGCAGCAAAGACATATACCTCCCCAGGCTGTCTGCCATTAACTACCTTGGCCGGGGCACCTTTACGGACTGTGCTATCTCCAACATGACGGAGCAGATCCAGACACAGATGGCCTCAGGTGTGAACTTTGCAATAGTCATCACTGATGGCCACGTTACTGGCAGCCCCTGTGGGGGGATGAAGGTGCAGGCTGAGAGGGCGCGAGACATGGGGATCAAGCTCTTCGCAGTGGCCCCCAGTGAGAACGTCTATGAGCAGGGGCTGCGGGAGATCGCCAACCTGCCGCACGAGCTGTACCGCAACAACTATGCCATCACGCAGAAGGACACCCTGGACATCGATGTGAACACCATCGACAGGATAATCCAAGCTATGGTACGGAGTGCTGTCTGAGGTGCAGGGAGTATAACGGGGGGACAAGAGAAGCAGCGCATGGATCAGGGGGGATGTTTTCCAAGTGGCCCCACAGTGGGTTTTGGCAGGGCTCTAGAGATCACTTGTAGTAGAGAAAAGCCTCTGTTTTTTTTCTCTTCCTTTTTTGTGTCCTTTTAGCACTTACAGGCCAAACAGAGTCTTGAGCATCTCTGATTTCTCTGGTTAGGTGCTTAACCAGGACTCTGTTCCACGGTACATCTGGGCAGGCTGCCACCCTAGTCCTGGCTTGCTGAAGGCCAGACCCATACCCCAGGCTACTCCCCATCCAGGGGTATGTGAAAGAGTATGCAGCACTGAGACATGTGCTCACCATCAGCATGGTCTTCGAGGCCTCACCTTTTAATTGGGGACTCTGCTGAGGACATCTTTAAAGCCATGGGACCTTTACCACCTTCTCTCCCTTACCATCACACACACCTTCAAGGCCGTGATGCTGGGGATTACCACCTTAACTGATTCTGTTCATCCTCTTTTCTCCTTTGCAGAAACATGAAGCCTACGGAGAGGTGAGTGAGCAGCATCTTTACATCACTGCCACATGACACAGGTTTAAGTTGCCTCACTTAGAGCAGACCAGCTTGTACCCCGAAGTATCAGGCCAGATTTTGCAGTGAGCTGCACAGGGTGGGTCTCTGTCCACCCGTGGATTAGTGCAGATCCTGGGGACCTGTCCCCTTACCCAGTGATTAAAATGCCATACACTGGACTCTTCACTCTCTGCCTCCCCCTCACCTGTCATGAATTCAGGTCTGTTGAATAGACTAATTGAATCACTTCAGAGGCATATTTTATAGGTGCTGCACAAGCTGAAGGTCCTGCCCTGCTGGTATCACATGGACAGGCATACCTAGGGATGACTGTGCAGAGCAATGCTCCAGAGGGCATGCACAGCCCATGATGGCCCCAGAAGAGCAAGCCCACACCACCTCACCTGACACTTAGGAGTCCTGTTCCTTCAGTTTGAGCCCAGAGCCAAGCCATAATGAATGTGCCTGTGGCAACTTTCTGCTTTTAATTTATGGGCAGCATTTTTTTGCATGCTTGTTGCTGCCTCAACTCTGAGCCAGCTGGAGCCGTAGTACTTTTTAGCACTGCAGTCACAGGGAGGGGTGCATGGAGAACCATGGTGCAGAACCAATCTTCAGGTGCACACTGGCTCAATGCATGAAGCAGCTGGCACGCTGCAGCGTGGGGGTTACACCTCCTGTTTAATTTCTTCTGTATTTCAGTGCTACAAGATGAGCTGCCTGGAGATTACAGGTCCACCCGGTCCCAAGGGATACCGAGGGCAGAAGGTAAATCACCCTAACCTGTGGGAAGAGAATAATGCCAGTGCCTGCCACAGACACTGCAGAATGTCCTAGATCCCACCTCAGCTGCAGCAGCCTTCTCAGGCTTAGCACCCAGGTGGGAAAGAACTCTCCAGCATCTCTCCTGGCCCTGAGAGACTGCCATGCTGCAGTGAACAGAGCGCACAGCCAGCACCAGTGTCTCTTTGTGTCCATGCCAAGGCTGATGCATTGACACCAGCACAGAGAGGCAGCTGGGCATCGCCCATATTGACACCCAGCTTATCTGGTTATGGGAGGTAACACTGACACCTCCAGGATCCCCATCAAACTGAGCATAGAGGGGAACTAGAGACACACAAAAGAGCGTGGGAGAAAAGGCTTGTCTGAAGATCTTAGCAGTTCCTCTGGATATTTAGATGCTTGTGGGAAGAGACAAGTTACACATGAAGCACAAGCACAGAAGTGAGGCAGCAGTTGTCTCCAATTCTCTCACCCTCAAGAGAAGAGCTCTTACATGTACAGGGTGTGCCGTTCTCCTATCCCCAGCTCTGTGTGCTCCCATCCCCATACAGCCTTTCCCCAACTTCCCTGAAATAAAGCAGGTCCCACTCCACCAGCATGCTGCCCCAATCTCTGTAGGAGCACCCACAGTGAGCCCAGTGCTTCCAGAAATTGCCATTTTCTCACAGTTAGCACCAAGCCCTGACTTATATTGGGTTTTTTTCTTTCCTTAGGGTGCAAAGGGGAACATGGGTGAGCCAGGCTCCCCTGGGCTGAAGGGACGACAGGTGAGTTGTGGAAAGTCCCCCCACCTGCTACAGCCATCAGTGCTGCCCGTGCATTAGCTGGGGCTGCAGCACTGCTGTGCTCAAGCTAACTCTCCATGTCTTCTTCCCTTAAGGGTGACCCAGGTATCGAAGGGCCGATCGGATACCCTGGTCCCAAGGTAAGAACCCTGTAGCTGGTGACTGAGCTCTTTGCATTCGTTGATTTTTGGTGAAGCGGGCAGAGCACTGCTTCTCCCTCTCCACCTGGTTGTTTACCACACAAGACCCCGGCACGCCGGTACCTCTGCTTCTGCTGATCCCCGAGCACTAACACAGCATTTTTCATATTTTCTTTTTGTCTAGGGTGTCCCAGGGCTGAAAGGCGAGAAGGTGAGAAGGAAGAGACTAAATGACTCTCTGGGCACTTGGCAAGGGACACACACCTTTCTGTTGCAAAGAGGGAGAGTTTAGCTGTAATGGGGAGAATAACAACCCTATTAATATGTAATTGAGGACATGGAGGTGGGTGGGGATTTCCAGGGGCATCCCAAAGACTGTCTCCTTCGGGCATTGCTCATGATCTTGGGAAGTGTGGATGTTTTCACTGAGCTAAATGGGTGGGAGTGAGGTAGGCAGACCAGCTGACGCCTGTTCTCTTCTCCCCCCAGGGCGAGATTGGATCCGATGGACGGAGGGTAAGAAAGGACATTTTCTAGCTTGCATGTTGTTCCAGCTACCAAGCCTTGAGTGTGTCAACAGATCACTGATCCATCTTTTTTCCCCTTGATGCCAGGGTGCCGCTGGTTTGGCAGGCAGGAATGGCACCGATGGACAGAAGGTAACACCATTTGGGAGCACCTTGTAATGTCATTCCTGCTGTTCCATTTCTTTACCTACCCTTGTCTCCACAGGCTGTTTTGCTTCTCCCATCCCACACGCTAGCTATTTGTTCTGACTGAGGTTTCTATGAACTTATTTGCAATTATTCTGCATGTCCTGTAGAAATACGTGAGGTAGCTGGAGGTGGATTAATTCGGGTCACAGAAGTGCTATCGCTTCATCAGCAAGCTCTCTGCAGGAATTCGGTGTGTAACCCGGGCTGTGCTGCTGCAGGAGGTGATATGGCCAGATCATCTGGGTGTAGATATCTTGGGTGTTAGTGACCCCTACAGGACATGTACACAGAAAGTTTTGCAGAAATTAGATTTTCAAGGCAGTCCATTGCAGATTTCATCTGGGATTTAATCTCTAAGATACTGCTTGTTCTTAAGACTAAAGCCCTAAAGCCAGGTTCAAGTACCTTGTAACAAAGTCCCTGAAGTCCTCTGTCCCCTCTGTAGTAAGTGTAGAGGGCCACAACCTCCCTTAGATCTGCATGCCATGCAGATGTGCCACAGCAGGATAGTCAAATTTGAGATTATTTCAGCTGGCTTTGTCTGCTGGCCAGCACACGTTGGTTTTGCTCTGCACTTGCTCGTATACTCAACCAAGTACATCTGTGAGATAATACCAATTCTTCCCACTACTAAAAAGCCACTGATGCTCTAAAACACAAAAGTCCTTCAGTCATCGCTGCTCTTTAGCCAGGGCGAGCTGTTTAAGTGCTGCTGGCAAAGCTGTTTCATGGCGCAGGGCAAGGTGGTCACTGCCTCAGGTTCCTGTGAACCTGAGCTACTCTGACACAAGATGCACAGTGGAGGACCATGGGCGTGAGTGATGACCAAATCCAGCCTCAGTGAAGGGACGTGTCCATCAACCAGGTCATGTGTGTGGGATTAATGTGCTTGAATTCCCACCAACACCTGTGCTACCACTTGGGGTGTTTCAACTACTTTCTCCTTGTCTGTTTGACCCTGCACACCACACTCCTGTTTAAAGGAAGACACTATTTATTCTTTAACTGATTGCAGGTATGGTCAGTGAATAATGTTAAAAATTAGTAACTGTTAACAGGAAAGCTGTATTTTCCCTTCAGACACCTACAGCTTCTGTGTCTTCTTTTGAATGCTATCTCTCTAGGGCAAGCTGGGGAGAATTGGACCACCGGGCTGCAAGGGAGACCCTGGTGACAAGGTAGGAATGCTTCCTCTTTCACCAGGCACATCAGAAGTATCACCCCAACTTTAGCTGCTGAATGAGCTGCATATGCAGAGAGATATGGCCAACAAGAGGTTACTGGCCCATTTTCCAACCAATTGCATGATCTGATCCCAAGTCTGGGATCCCCAGAATGGGGAGCACAGCCTGAATATTTTGTGCCTTCTTTCCATGGGCAAGTAATCTGGGATCCCACAGTGTCCCTTCCCTCCACACAGAGAGGAGGAGCTGCTTCTTTCATCAACACTAGCAACAAGCAGAAACTATTTTAGTCTCTAGAGCAACTCTCTAAGCCAGTTGGTTTGTTCTGCAGGGAAAGTGCATATTGTTGCCACTGCAAAATGTATGGTCCCTTGTCCTTTCCCTCCCTAGGGCCCTGATGGCTACCCAGGAGATGCAGGAGACCAAGGTGAAAGAGGAGATGAAGGCATAAAGGTACAAGTACTCTGAACAGTGGGCAGGGTGTGGGCAGAGGCCACCAGTGGGGTCAGCTAAACACCATTGCCTGTGTTTCCTCTTAAATCCTTCGCTACTCATGGACCCCTTAGGCTCTGTCTGCCTGGGGACTGGATCCCATCACCAGACACAGGAGCTGAGGGAAGAGCCTTGCTGGCCCTGCTCCTCGGACTCCTCATGGCACGTGTCAGTGGTGCACAGCCACATGCTGATGGCACAGGCAATGAGCATTTCTCTCTGTTTCAGGGAGATCCTGGTCGGCCTGGTCGCAGTGGACCCCTGGGACCTCCAGGAGAAAAAGGAAGCCCGGTAGGTTCATGCAGTGTTCAGATGTCTCCAGTGTCATACTGGGGTCTTTTCCACAAGGAACCAGAGTAGTAACCACATGGGGCAGCTGCACCACAAAGATGACTGTTTGCCAAGGAATCCTGGTGATTTTGCAAATTAGCCCACCAGTGCAGAGAAAGGACAAGCACCTGGGTGTTCAAGTGAGCTCTCCTGCCATGTGTGTCCCCACCAGTATAGTGGTAAACATCATGTGGGCAACAGGAGAGGGGACTGCACAACATCCCTGAAGCTGCCCAGAGCAAAATGAGAATGGGTCTCGAGCATCTGTCCAGAGCAGAGCAAAGCAGGCAAAATAGACTTAGAAGGATTTACCTTTCTAGCTGATACATTGCACTGCATCTTTCCTTCTCTTCCCATCTTCTCCTGAGTAGAAAGGCCCTGTTTGGCCATGGTTTCCCCTGCCACAGTCTCATGACTTCCTCAGTGTTTGTGGCAGTGCCACTGTTTGCAGGCTGGTTTTATTCATGTGAGTAAACTTTAACGATTAACTGATCAGAGATCTATCACAGGCTTTACCCACTGCACTCAACCTTATAGCCCAGGGTTTGCTATGCTGATGGCCAGATACTTCAGACATAGTGGAAGAGGCTGAAATAGCCCTCCCACTTTGGGCAGGGCTGAACAGATGCTGTAAGGAAGAGTTGATGAGCTTTTGCACTGGTTGACGGAGGAAGGGTGACACAGCATCACACTGCTCCAAGGCTGGAGCCTGTGCACATAGCTTTGACATGTAGGCGTGGTGGGTGTGTGGAAGCATAAGCTGTATGCTCATGCACATGTCTGCTAAAGGGTGGACTGCTTGACACAGGACAAGAGCTCTGTGTGTGTGACCTTGACCTCTCTTCCGACAAATTGTATTTCTTTTTCTTCTCCAAGGGACTTCCAGGCAACCCTGGACCTCAAGGGCCTCCTGGAAGTAAGGGAAGAAAAGGTGAAACGGGACCTCCTGGACCCAAAGGAGAGCCTGTAAGTGTCTGAATGGAGCCTGATGGAGTTTCATGGATGAGCTCTGAGAAACTGCCCCATTTAGCCTGCCTGCCCTGCCTTCTGCATCCCAAAAGATGTGTAGATGCTGATCATGTCTCCCTGAACTTCACAGAGCAGTACTTCCATAATCCTAAACCTGATAACCATTTCACCTTAGAGAAGCATCCTGTATTCCCACATAACCACAAATGCCTCTGCTCAGAGCCCCTTTGCCTGTAGTCTGGCAAGTTTCCCAAACCTCTGGCTTCTCACAGGAGCTCAGAGTTGAGATCTGGTGGATGTTACAGTAAAGTGCTCTGAAAAGGGCAGCATGAAATCACAGCTGTGTCACAACATCAATGGCGCCATGCAGACCCAAGCTAATGTGATGGGGCACTGCAAAATTTGGGGAGTGGGTTGAAGATGATGTTCCCTGGCAGAATACAGCATCGTGGCTCCACCAGCACCAGGAGGCCAGAGCCCAGCTGGCTTGCATCCTTGTATGAGATCTGGTGGGGAAAGCAATGCCGGATAAGCTGGAAGTAAAGCAGTCTTTAACCCTGAGGGAATGAACCACAAGTGTTTGTGGTCACTGCAGTGACCACTCTCCTGAAAGAATAGTCTGGCTATAGCTTCCCAAAAGCCAAAGGCAAGACCCCCCACGCAGTGCCAGCATGGGCATCCCTGTTCCCCTGCTGCCAAGCACATGCTCGCTAAGGGGGCAAGGGGATGTCTCAGGCCAAGAGGGAGAAGGCAGAACAGCCAGGAGTCACTATTTAGGTAGCATCCATCTTTGCATCCCATTTACGTGACTTTCTGTGTCTGCCAAGGGTCGACGTGGAGATCCAGGGACAAAAGGCAGCAAAGGTATTCCTGGAGCCAAAGGAGAAAGAGTGAGTAAAACAACCGTCCAGACCATTGGGAGTGAGCCTCAGATGCACAGGACCAGTGCATGATGCATTACTGCCCAGCCACACAGCATCCATCGCCAGAGCTGGGAATTGCAGATCCCAGTGGGCTCTGCATGTGTGCTCTGCTCCTGCTGTGCCCTGGTGGCAGCAGGTACAACCTCTTCTTCCAGGGCTTGATCCAGAGCAGGGATAAAGGGTAGAAAAGCTCAGAGATAAGAGAAATGTTCAGAGTGCAATCTGCCCTGACACCGTGATTTTTAGCCAAGAAACACTAGATTTAAGAATGGCATCATGCCTCCTCACTCTAAGGAGCGCTGCCATGCACACAAACAGCATTGGAGACATCCCTGACCAGAAATATCTTTACCCACTTCACAGGGAGATCCTGGTACAGAGGGTCCTCGTGGCCTGCCCGGTGAGGTTGGAAGCAAAGGAGCAAGGGTAAGCACAGAGCAGGGGCTGGTGACAGCCAGGAGTGAAGGAGAGCACTGCTGCTATCCAGGGGCAGCTCACCTGGCTTTCCTTCTCATGCACACCTGCCTGAACCTGCTTCTGTACGTTCTTTCTTCTTGATTTGCTTTGCAGGGAGACCAAGGACTACCAGGACCCCGAGGCCCTTCAGGTGCTGTAGGAGAGCCAGGGAAGATAGTAAGTCACTCTGTGTCCTCCCTCTGCAGTGAGAGCTTGCCCCACTGACATAAGCTGGCTTCACCTTCCCTCCTGAGGGCAGCCTGCCTGCCTTTTTCTCAGGGATGCTCAAAAATTAGCCCAGAGACCCCTTGCTACCCCTTTCTGGGACAAAGAGAAATTGCAGGAGCCAGGACTCCCTGCTTCTCCATCAATCTCGGTCCCAGGTGTTCCTATGACAATGTGGAAGGGATCATGTCAGAGTGGGTCATGGAGCGAGGAAAGATGAGGCTCCCTGGGTGCCCATTTGTCCTGGGTCTGTGGTTAGTCCAGCATCCCACTGTGGCAGTAGTGCTGTGACATCCATGTGGCTCCATGGAATGTGGGAACCCACATGCTGAATCAGTCACTGTCACAATAACCTCATCTGGAGGGGAGATGATCTTGCAGAATCATCTCAAGAGCTGGTTTCTCCAGCATGGTCACCTGTGTGGCCAGGCAGCTGCAGGGACCATCCTCACCCACTTCCTCCACTCCCCAACACTATCCTGCAGGGATCGCGTGGGGACCCTGGTGACTTGGGCCCAAGAGGTGATGCCGGACCACCAGGACCAAAGGTAAAGTACATGAATGCAACTCTGCACCTGAACGTGTATTTTGATGTCCTTTTTTTTTAATTATTAAAAAAAAAGGCAGTTTCCACTGCAGAAATTTGCATGCCTCAGAAACAGAATGGCTTAAACCTGAGCCTTCCTATTGGGCAGAGATATAGGTCTTGCTCTGGCCAAGGCAGCTCTGATTACACTCCTCACCCTGCACAAATTCAGGGGTGTCCCTGGCATGTGATATCCCCAGGACCTTGCAAAGCCTTGCTCTGCACAGCTGTTCCCAGTGTTTCAGGGCCAGCTGCAGAAGTCACAGCTCCTGGGGATGTCTCACCCTGAGAGAAGATAAAAACAGCTCAGGCTGTCACTGGCATCACCAGAAAGGCCTGTTTTGGTTTCTGATGCGTCTTTTTTTTTTTTTCTCCTAAAGGGTGACAGAGGCAGACCTGGCTTTAGCTATCCTGGACCCAGAGGACCGCAGGTATGTATGCCTTATCCAGCACAGATGTACATGCTGCAAGGAAGCCTGGTTCTGTGGAGGTTGCTGTTGGAGCTGAGCAGCCTGAGAGAAGAGGGAAAGAGGAATTAAAATTATCAGGGTCACAGAAACACGGAACCTGCAAAGGGAGTGATGGGGGTTGAACACTGGGACTGAGCGAAGCCACAGCTCCATCAACGTTGTGACAGAGGTGCTGGGGACCCCAGCCTCAATGGTGGTGGTGGGGAGGTGGCTGCACCCACCACCCCAACCATCGGTCTGAAGCTATACCTGCTGTTCAGCTTTCTGCCCCTCAATGCAAATTTCAGATGTATGTGTGCGCGGTGTGGAGTTGGTACCGCTCAAGGTGCTGACCTCTCCCTTCTCTCCCTTTGCAGGGTGACAAGGGTGAGAAGGGTCAACCAGGACCCAAGGTGAGTGTATTTGTCTCTAGCACCTGTTTTTTGTACTGACTGAAATGCTGAGTAGTTGTCACCCAACCCTATTGGTGCATGGCCAAGGAGCCTGTCCTGCCGGCAGCTGCCCTGACTATTCCCTGAAGCTGTGGAGCCTGGGTGTATCTCCCAAGCCCATCTCCTTTTGAAACCATCTGAAATATGCTCTGCAAAACTTCTTTATTCTTAGTTAATGCCTATGTAAACATTTCTTGTTTGCTCTGCACTGAGCAGCTGGTTTAGAGGGTGCTCTCCCAGGCACACATGTGTTTTTGACGGGCTCGTAGCCGCAGTCCCTCTGCCTGAGCACATCCAGATGTGCTCCATGCCAGATCTGTTTCTCCTTCCTTTGAGCAGGGAGTAAGAGGTGAACTTGGGCCAAAAGGAGTGCAAGGGACCAAAGGACAGAAGGGGGAACCGGTAAGCAGTCTTCCCATACTGTCTCTGGGGTCAGCATCCCCCTGCCACAGGGATTCCCCTGCCAGGTGTTCTGGGGATGGTGCTGCCCATTGTCCTGCCTGCTCTGTGTCCCCAAGCTTTGCTGGGGCAGGCTGGTGACCACGCTTAGCAGGGCTGCAGCTGATGAGGGGATCAGGAGGAGCCCCAAACACCAGCAGCTGCATCACCAACCTTGCCACGGAAATACTTGACCCTTCTCTGTTTCTTCCCCAGGGTGATCCTGGCCCAGGAGGGGAGCCCGGACTCCGCGGTCCAACTGGTGAAACAGGCCTCGAGGTATAGTACCATGCCATTGTGTCTGAGCAGATGCTTTAGCTCCCTCCTCTCCTCCCCACTTCTCCTTGATGCTCTAAAGTCCATCAGACCCCAGCTGGTCTCCTCACAACAGGACTTGCTGGAGGGGACACCAGCTGCCAGACATGTCTGCTGGATCCCTGCGAGGCTTTCCTACCCTTCCTGTGGCAGACCTCTGCAAAAAGCCACGTTTTTGATGGCTCTGGCATCTAGTTCCCAAAAAGGGAACTCATGGGAAAACTGCCTGAAATTCCTGTGCTCTTCTTACAGGGGACCCCCGGCCCACCAGGAGATCCTGGCCTGACTGTAAGTAGCACTGCTCTGCAGCCCCTGGTGCTCCTCTTCCAGGGGAAACCATGGCTTTGCTGTGCACAGCCAGAGAATGAAACAGGGCATCAGGTCCTGTCGCTGCCCAGCAGATCTGGTCTGTGACCTCCCATGGGAGCCGAGGAAAGAGGAGAGGGGGCCAGCTGGGTGGGAAGGGAAAGGGAAACCTTTCCCTTAGAGAGAATGGATGCTGCATGAGGGGAGGGAGGGAGGCATTCACCCTGCACCCTTTTGCTGGCAGGACTGTGACGTGATGACCTACGTGCGAGAGACGTGCGGATGCTGTGGTGAGCAGACCATCACCTCTCCCCTGGGCAGGGGAATGATCACTCAAGGGATGGGGAAAGGGGGTCACCGGAGACTGCCTCCTTCTTCAGGAACTCCTTTGATGGAGCTCTGCCCCGTGAGCTGCCCTTTGCATTGAGCCGCTGGCATGATGGGGTCTTTGCCTCTCTGCACAGGGCTGCACCCTGCAGAGGAGACTCCATGGGAGGTCCTTTCCTGCTCACCTTGGTCCCAGCCCACCAGGGCCAGTGTGGTAGCACTGCAGGGGCAGCCTGGCTTACCTCCCAAAATTTAACTCTGCCATTGCAGGAGCTGTAATACAGAGTTGCATGGTCCAGATGATAGCATAGAGTGTATTACACAGCAAGAGTAAAAAGTTTTCTTTCAATATACATCATTAGAAATATGCATCTAAAGTCCTCCCTATGTTGCCAGCTGCAGGCAGCACCACAAACACTGTGGATGCTTGATGTGATGCTAACTGTCTCCATGTTCCCATAGATGATCTCTTCTGCCCTGGTGACTCTTGTTCCCACCATCACTGACCTTCATGTTTTCCTCCTTCTGTCCCTCTCCCCAGACTGTGAGAAGCGCTGCGGTGCCCTGGACATCATGTTTGTCATAGATAGCTCGGAGAGTATTGGCTACACC
This sequence comes from Athene noctua, assembly GCF_965140245.1. Classification (NCBI taxonomy): domain Eukaryota; kingdom Metazoa; phylum Chordata; class Aves; order Strigiformes; family Strigidae; genus Athene; species Athene noctua. Next base: position 27,156,133 of record NC_134043.1, on the reverse strand, counting down.
AACTTCACCCTGGAGAAAAATTTTGTTGTCAACGTGGTCAGCCGGCTGGGCTCTATTGCCAAGGACCCCAAGTCGCAGACAGGTCTGGACTGTGTGAGGACAGAGCAGGGCATGGGGAAAATAAAAGGGTCTTGGATCCCTCCAGCTTCCACGTTTGTCTGTAGCTGCCCTAGGCTACGATCCATCTGTCCAGCAGTTTCACAGAAGTTTCTGCTTTTCCCCCTTCCCATCTTTGTAGGGCAAAAGGGCAGCTCTTTGCTGACACAAAAGTTGGCTGACTTTCACTAAGGACAGAAAGCCAAGTAATGTCACACTTCATTGGCAGGTGCCCGTGTTGGGGTGGTGCAGTACAGTCACGAGGGGACCTTCGAAGCCATCAAGCTTGATGATGAGCGCATTGATTCACTGTCGAGCTTCAAAGAAGCAGTAAAACGCCTGGAGTGGATTGCTGGAGGCACCTGGACACCATCTGCCCTTCAGTTTGCCTACAACAAACTCATCAAGGAAAGCAAGCGAGAGAAAGCCCAAGTGTTTGCTGTGGTGATCACAGACGGGCGCTATGACCCCCGGGATGATGACAAGAACCTAGGGGCTCTTTGCGGTAGAGATGTGGTTGTCAACACCATTGGCATTGGAGACATGTTTGATCAGCCAGAACAGAGTGAGACCCTGGTCTCCATTGCCTGCAATGAACCCCAGCGAGTCCAGAAGATGAGGCTCTTCTCAGACCTGGTGGCAGAGGAATTTATTGACAAGATGGAGGACGTGCTCTGCCCAGGTCTGTACCTGTCCTTGCATAGTTTTTACTGAAACTGGAGTGTTCACCCCAAGGGTTTAAGGTGGGGGGCACATATGGTGCATTACAACAATTTTAGAGACACTGTGTTCCAGCAGGTTGGCCAATAGCTCATAAGCTGCATCATTCATGGTGGGGGTTGACCTTTATGTAGCCCTGAGTAAACAGTCCTTCCTCAGATATGGGCCAGCCTTTTTGGGCAGCCTTTTGGAGTCTTTTCTCCCTTGCCACCCTGACTGTGCAAGCCGTGAAGGGGGATGGCAGCACATCACTCAGTTTTCCTTGTTTTTTTTTCTTCCAGATCCACAGATTGTCTGTCCTGAGCTGCCCTGTCAGACAGGTAAACATTACAAGTAGCTTCATGCCATCTGCACAAAGTGGTAGGTCTGGGGGAGAGTGCACAAAGCTCAGGAGTGGGAGAAACCCTGTTCATTCCCTTTGGATGGCAGGTGTTTGGTAAATAGTGTTATTTTACATGAGGAGAGGCTCAAGGGTTTAATCTCCTGCTCCTTTCCTGTCTCTCTGGGTTCTCTGCACAGGTAGGTACAAGTGCACTGTATTAGTGCACCAGCATGGCTCAGCCCTGATATTTCTTCCTGTCCCAATTCCTGGGAGCTGCCAGGTTTTGACCTCTGAACTCAGCAATTAATTTCTCACTTGTTCCATGTCTCTATAATACATCAAGTTGAAACCCCCTTGCTAAACCATCCCACCCATGTGACCTTTGAAATTCAGGGCCCAACCTGCAGCACTGGGCAGGATGCTGCTTGGGAGTGACAAGGACAGAGCAGGGGCCAGGGACTGTTTGGAAAATGACACTATAGTGGACCCAAAGCTTTGGCTTTTCTAACGCTGGCTGTATTTAATTAACAATTAACTCAAGGTGTTGTATTAAAGGAAAAAAGGCTCTAAGGATCCTCTGGTATAAAAGAGATGGCTGCTGCTCGCTGCAGGTAGATCACATTTTGCTTGTTAAGGGGCAGATCTGAAACCTGAATTACTTGAGATCCCATCTGTCTGAGTCTCTGTGCCTGCTTAAAAACAGTAGATGCACTATATACACAAGGCTTATAGGGGAAAAAGTTTTGCCAGTTCTTGCAACTTTTATCTCTACTCTTGCCATGAATGTTTTTGTGAAAGTCCTCAGATTCAACTCAGTATTGAACAGAATCTCAAAGTTCATTTTCAAAGAAGTCCCTTTTTTTCCATACAAAGCAAAGGAAAACTGGTCCCAGGATGCTCAGAAATCTGAAGACAGAAAAGCTGTAATTATTCCCTTCTAAAATATCTTACAAGTATTTAGAATATTTGCACCCGGCCAAGCAGAGAGCGTAATGTCCAACCGTGACGCTGAGCTATCCACATAGGCTCCTCTGCAAGGTTCTCTGAGAAGCTTTGACCTGGCGGATCCATGCACAAGGAGGCAACTTACCCATGGCACTCTGGTGACTACTCAGGTCTCTTCAAAGCTTTTGGTCTTTGCAGCTTCCCTGTTTCTGATGAACACTGCAGGAGAGAGACTGACCCAAGCAGTGGCGCACTCATGTTCTTCTAGGCTTGGGCCATCAAAGCCCTCCAAAGCAAGGCGAAGTTGGCAGTCCTTTACCTGTAGTGCACTTGGGTGTCTCTTTTCCTGGTGCAAGGTGAGAATGGTTCGCTGGTACTTGACAGGCCTGGGAACAAGAACAGAAATGGCTTGAGGAGCTATCTGAGGGGATTCTCTCTTGGGTGAATCCCTCAAGCCATGCCATAGGCAGGCCAGGTCAAGTGCAGGCCCTGCACCTGCACCCCAGAGGACATGGGAGGTGGAGTGATGTGACTGGATAGGTCTGCGCCTCCTGTGAAAGTGGCAGTACACCCATCTCAGTATGGGCAAAAGTTGTCCTGGTGTGCAGGGATCTGTGCTGGGCCCAGTAGACCAAGTTCTAACTGGTATCCAGGGATTCAGGGGCCTTTAGGCAAAGCACCTTCCACCCACTGCACTGGATGGTCCACAATGCATTGCTGCCATCATTTAGAAGGATTTGCAATGATAATACTTGCCTAGTGGCAAGGGAACATGTTGAATAGGATGTAATGTGAAGTGTTTGACAGCCTCAGGCTTCTCTGCTCAGTGCTCAGCTTCCTCTGGTTCTCCAAGAACATCTCAAGACTTGGTGCTAATTCACATGCAAACCCTTTGGATGGAGGCAGTGCCCTTTTCAGGGTATGTGCGGGAGCTTCATGCACATTCAATGTGTGTGTCCAGATGTAGACAGGCCAGACCGGTTCAGGTCAGGGAGGCAGCTACACCCAGGGCTGTTCTTGGGACCATGACTGTCAGAGTTGCAGTCCTGGTGCTTCAAGGAGCAAATCAATTTCTCATGTCAGGTGGCCGAGCTCCAGACTGGGTATTGTCAGAGGAACACAGAGAGTGACAGGTATTACATACACCCTGGCTTCCTCCCTGCTGCCTTGGAGATCCAGGCACATCACCACTTCGGGTCACATCTGCAGCTGAAGGTGTGCTGCCTCAGTGCTTTGCCTAAGGAAATCCAGGTTTTCCTGTTTTCAGGGCAGACCCTTGTCTCCCTCTCCCTGTTACCAAGCATCGATTACTGTGGTGCTAACAGGCTGCTGGAGTGTTAAATCCTGAGCAAATATGAACTGGCTACTCGCTTCGATAGAAACCGCATGACGCTCTGCGCGGCTCTCTTTAACCCACGCAAAAGGCTTTGCTTTGAGCTTTGGGATGTTATCTGCAGCCAGGTGGAGATGGAGGCTCTCAGGGTCCTGACTAGCCTGTGCTCCACACAGGAGCATTGCACACTGCAGGGCAGTGACTCTAGCCAGAGCGCAGCAGGGTGAGTGCCAGACAAGTTCACATAATGCTGTCCCTTAGATGTCTTTCTGGCTGCACAGCATCATGTGCATAGTTTGCACATAGCAGAGTTCAAGGCTACATACATGATGGCTGAATCCCATATGCAGAAATAAGTTGGACCTTGTGGCAGTCTTCCTGAGCACAGCTGTGCTGGATGAGTTGGAAGGAACTGGGCAGTTAAGGTTTCATGTAACTTTCTGAGGTCTCTTGGTTGATGTGTGAGTAATTTCAGTACAAATCCCATGATTCCTCAGACATAAATGTGGCAGAAAGATTTAAAATCTAGCTTTGGTCTTTGCTTCTCTGTCCTCGTTAGCTCTGTTCTTTGCTGGTGCAGTGCACATAGGAGAGCCAGGTAGCTTTCAGAGACACAGCCATTGCTAGCAAGCCCTGAAAATATTCTTTTGACGCTCACTTGCAGATGACAGGAACCCTGGGAACGTAAACCCACTTATTTTCCGCCCCATGGAAGAGGGAATCAACATAGAATTCCCCAGCACCATACAATCGATCGCCCAGTTCCTAAACGCCACGCGGGAAACCCAGGACCCCAGCATGTACACCCAGCTGGTGGCCACTTTGGCCTTTACCGCCGAAAAAGCCAAGTTTGCCACTGGAAATGAGCGGCAAGAGTGGATGGACTTGTTCATTGACACCTTCAAAATGGTGCACAGCGAGATTGTGGGGGACCCAGAAACCGTGCTAGGGCTTTGCTGACATCTCTGTTGGAGATCATATGTAGCAGGTGGAGGCAGAGGTTGAGTGGAGGTGATAATCATCTTCCCTTGAGTGCCTGTTTGGCAGAGGGGATAGGTACATTGGTAGGTGCTTTTAGTTTAGGAGAAACAGGCAGTGAAGTGGCTTGGTTGCGCTCAGTCAGGGATGGGACTCAAGGGGCAGATGTCTTGGGCTGGGCTGACTGATGAGCACGGTAGCTTTCTCCAGTGATGTCAAGAGATGTTCTTGCTTTGCCCGCTGCTTTCCTGCAGACAAGCTGTGTTGCCTCAGTCTCTGAGCCAGCCATGCTGCTCCCCTCCCTCGCTCCTACCCTGCCCTGGCAGGCTAGCATGCCCTGGCCCTCAGCCACACTCCAGCCCTGGGCCCCACCAAGGAGGCTGCTGGGATGCATGTGGCTGAGGGCCGGAGCAAGCTCTCATTTGCAGAGAGCCTAACGATGCACTTTTTTCCCATGCCTTCCTACATATATATTTGCTGACTGCCCCTGAAGCATCTTCTGCATCCGCTCACTGGGTTACCATGAGGGTCTCTTCAGGTCTTGCAAATCATTTGTGTGGCAAGACTGGCAAGGCAAGATGTATCCCCTCTCGCTACAGCGAGTGTCTCTGTACAACCATTCAGTGGGAAGTTGGGGATACTGAAGGGAAGAAGCAAGTAGTACAGGGGAGGAGGCATCCTCGAGAGCACCAAAACCTGGGGAGTGCTTCACTGAGAAGCTGTATGAGCTCCCTCTGCCTTTTTCTTTGCTTGTACATTTGTGTTTCTTCTGTCTTAATTAGCAGCATGTACCTGTTCATATCCAGGAGATAGAGGTTATGGTAGGGCCAGGCAGTTCAAAGCAAAAATCCATGACCGTGCAGTTAAACCTCTGTGATGTATTACATGAGCTATTTAAAAGCAAATATTTAAACCTGATGTAGTATAGCCCATTCAATCCATATCCAGTGCTGGTTTGGTTCAGAGAGACTACAGAGCCACCACTTGCTCTGCAGGTATGTGTGTTTTCATGAGGAGTGATGTTTCCATGAGCTCAGCTGCCCCTGGTTTTCACCAAAAGTCAGGCAGATGACTGCCATTCCTGCCTCCAGAATAACTCCTGCTTTCTCAAGCCGTAAGAGAAAATGTCATTTTGTGCGCAGACACAAGAGTGGAAGTGTTTACTACCAGCAAGTGAATTTTGCAGCCTCTCTGACATGGTGTTATTGCAATAAAGTATACTGAGCAAATGTCATATTTAATGGGCAGAAAGGAGATGTATGGTCTTCAGAAATGCTGTTGGGCTGTAATGTTTCCAGATGTGCAAGGTGGAGCTAGCTGCTGAGCTCAGGCATGGGAATTGGAACGAGGAACTTGCCCACTTTGAACTTACTGCAGTGTTTTCTTCCAGCTCTTCTTCAACATCTGGGGCTTGCCCCTCTAGGCTAGAAGCCATGCGGCAACGGGCACACAGGGGAGGTGTTTGTGTCACTCAGCACATGAGCAGATCAGACACACTGCACAAAAATAGTTCTTCTCCCACGGTTTCAGCACTTTTTGGTCCCAGTCTATAGGGATAGGTTGTTCAGAGAACTCTGCTGTTGGCATGTAATAGAGGGAAAAGAGTTCAGAGAGCTTTACGTGTTGTGCTCCACAGTTTAGGTGAAGGCAAAAGGATCAGCCTGTATCTGAGTCCACAGGCTAATGTCTGTTTGTAATCCACATATTCTGGATAGTCTGTGCAAAGCCAATCTCCCTACTCTGTTTTGATTTTTACCCCCAAATTAGCGTGTGACTTAGCCTGTTGGGATCCAAGGAAGAGGACTGAACTCAGAGTAGTTAAGCTGCTTCAGCCATGATGCTAGAGGAAAAGCTCAAAAAAAAACCTGATTTGAAGAGCACAACTCAGGGCTGGGACATCTTACTGAACAAGATGAGGATTTGGCAAGACTTCAGCAAGTGGGAGTTTATTTCATTTCCTTTTGAAATATTTCCTAGCAATGCAGTATAACATTGGAAACAAAGTTTTTACCTCTCAAAAACCTTCAACTCACTTGGGGGGTGTGGGGGAGTGGGGGGTGGAGAGAAGAAAGAAAATGTCTCTTTGCCTGAGCAGTATTTGCCTTGGTCCTTATTAGACAGAAGCAAATTGGTGTAGTCATGTTTTGCTAAAATAATCCTGGCTAATCCCTCTGATAAAGCCAGATAGATTTCATCACAGCAGTGGTTCCTTCAGTGAAGTTCTTGGGCAGAGGAAGGACACAGATATGGGAAGGGACAGTCCACACCTTCCCAGAGACACAGGAAGTGTTGTGAAAGGGGAAAGCACCAGAAAGGGGGTCCCCATCTCACTGTTGCTTTCATCTCCACTGTCAAAGTTGTGAAACAGTAGAGGAAATACAAGTTACCCAGGTTTTAGAAGAAGTAGGAACATGATGTGTATGGGTGGGGTTACTCTGCACATGCACGTAATTAGATCGGTTGCTAATGGCAGAAAAATCAATGTTATTTCTGCATTTTGGGCTTGCCTCTGTTAGACATCCTCATCTGTGTCCTAGCACATGGTATGCAGTGTGATGAGCTACGGGCATTCATGCCTTACTGTAAGCCGCATGAGAAGGACCAGTGCGCCAACTAAAAGCACGACATGAAGACTTTAGTGGACCTAATTCATGGTGGTGCCTCTGAGAACTTATCTCCCAGTTAAGGACTAGAATCTAGAATGTAGTTACTTGCTGAAGGAAAGGGTGCTTGGGTCCTCAGGCTCTCAGAAATGGGAACAAGCTGAACCAAAGCATGACAGACCCAAGGTTTTTATCCGCTGCTTGCATCTATGCTATGTTCACATGGGATGACTCATATGTAAAGGCATTTTATCACACAGCTCGAAGGTAGTGCCCTCCAGCCATGAGGGCTGAGCAACAAGTGGAGTGTCTCTGGGGAGTGCTCCTGCAGTAGAGTCTGCCTGGAGAGCGTTACACTCTTGCTGAAGCTTCATGGAGTGATGCTGCTCTCAGCCCCGGTCTGCTTAACTAGGAGTTCTTAAGGCTTGCTTCGAGTCATGTGGGAGATGAGTGGATCTTGCTTGTCGTCTCAAGAAACATGACTACACGTAGACATTGGGGGAGACAGACTGGTAACCCTTCTCCAACACAATACGCAGGCCTCGCTCCCACCCGCTCATTTTCACCTGCTTTTGCAGACCCCCTGCTTAGATTTCAGACTGTGTGGTTGCAAAGGGCATGCCTGCCTTCCTTCCTTTCCCCCTCCATGACTGCTCAGAGCACGTGAGGACCAGAGGCGCAGGTGCTGCCAAGGCAAAGTATCCTTGTGGCAGCAGCACCTGTGTACCAGGAACTGCAGCATCAATGTACCTTTAGACAACATTTCTCAAGGAAGGTTGAGCAGAGGTGAGTATGTACCTTTATTGCTTTAAAGGAGTGGAGTATCACAGTTGAATTTGGAAATGCGATATTCAAAAAGCTTGTGAGAGAAAGAGCGTCACTTAGAGATTAGTTTCTACTGCAGTCAGAACTAGCAGTGCAGAAGCCTGTTGTTCACAGTAAGGCAACGTACAGTAAGCACCATTCAAGGTATGCCATCATTGTAAATATGTTTTACAGTGTGGGCTAAGGAGAAATGCAAGGCTCCAAGGTCAGGGAATAGGATAGAGAAACAACCATGGACTTGTCCAGTGAGTTGGGTTAAGCCACAAGTACCAGCAGAAGTTCCTGCATCAGGTTTGTTTTATGAATGAAAGTGCTGCCAAATGATCTGTGAGCTCAGTGCTATGCACCATCAGAGCTTCTGCTACACTACCTTGTGCTGTTGGATTCATGCTGGACACTGTCTCTCTAGTCTCAAGAGTGCATTTATCTACTTTGCTTAAAATGTAACTGCACTATTTGCCAAATGTTGACCACACACATAGTACTCATGTACTGAACAGTGATTCATTTGTTGCTCAGCTCATACAAGGAATTAGACCCATTCAGCACCCCACCATGCTGCATTCAGCAACTTTGTCAGGTTGGATTTGCCCGTAGTACGAAAAGTCAACCTCATGTGATACTCCTATTCCAAAAGTTACCTCTCATTGCCAGAAATGGATGCTCAAACTGGGGCTGCTCTGGAATCTCCTATTCTTTGCCAGTCATGCAGCACAACATGACATCAGCTCCAGGACTTCACCCTTTTGAGATTCAGTCTTAGAGCCACAGAATTTCTTGGCAATAATATATATGGCCACTGCCCTGCTGCCAACTCAGGGGGTGGTACATCACAAATCAATATTGCTGTTGCAGTTGTATTCCTGATTAGTGCTTTCAGCAGAGGAGGAAGCTCAAGAAGAAAATTCAACAATGTAGAAATGGAAGTGTTTCTCAGAGAAGCGGTGCACATGGAGGAACACCAAATGCAATACACTAACTACTGCAAAGGGACACAATAATGGTCCCTAACTAACAGCCAATTCAAAGGATAGCTATTTTTGTCTCCTTTTTTTTCATTTACTGTGTATATTCATATGCTGACATGCTCGCTTTGTGGACAGGTGCTGTTCTGAGTGACTGAAAAACAGTGTCCCACTGTGTTTCACTCAAATATTGGTCTTTACTATATTACAAAAGCTGTTTTACTATGAACAGGTGCACTGACAAGCATAGTCTTGTTTTCCAATCATATGACCCAACCTTTATAAGCTCTTCAAGAATTAGTGATTGCTAATTAAACTAATCTGGGTGAGAGGTATGAAAACAGCTTTCATCCTACAAATCTGTGTGTGAAACTAAACCACTCTCCAAAAGTAACAAAGAGGTGTGCAGACACTGCCTGCCATTAGTCTCTGGGTATTCCTCTTACAGATAAGATCTGGGAACTGCTGTAAGAAGGTGGATGTAATTCTGGGACTGAAATGCACAGACCTGTCTAATTTCATGGAGGTCTGTTGTAGGCCCAGAATTAACATTTATTAAGACCTAGTACCAGGGGCTGAGGACATCAGAAGCAAAGTTCCCACATTACCAGCTGCAAAGACAGGCTTTGGCATCGGAGTGGAGCTGGTCCTTCTTTGGACAAAGCTGCTTGGAGGCAACTCCAGCCCAAACTGCCCAAGACAAGCCCCAACCTTATCCTGTAGGTTTTCTTATGCTCCCAAATCTTGTCGTCTTCTTTCTCCTCAGAGCTTGCAGTGGCCCAGTGCACGCAGCGCCCTGTTGATGTTGTTTTCTTGCTTGATGGCTCTGAAAGGATCGGGGAGCAGAATTTCCACAGAGCCCACCACTTTGTGGAGGACGTGGCCCGACAGCTCACGTTGGCCAGGACCAACAGTGACAACATGAATGCCCGGATTGCGCTGCTGCAGTACGGCAGTGAGAGGGACCAGGATGTGGTCTTCCCACTGACCTACAACCTGACGGAAATTTCCAATGCCTTGGCACAAATCAAGTATCTGGACTCATCCTCCAACATCGGGTCAGCCATCATACACGCCATCAACAACATCGTGCTCAGCCCGGGAGATGGGCAGCGACTCGCCCGTCGCAATGCTGAGCTCTCCTTTGTCTTTATCACTGACGGCATCACAGGAAGCAAGAACCTCGAGGAGGCCATCAACTCCATGAAGAAGCAAGATGTCATGCCCACAGTAGTGGCCCTCGGGAGTGATGTAGACATGGACGTCCTGCTGAAGCTTGGCCTCGGGGACCGGGCGGCCATCTTCCGGGAGAAGGACTATGACAGCCTCTCCCAGCCCAGCTTCTTCGACAGGTTCATTAGGTGGATATGTTAAAGGGAGTGCACATGGCCTCCTCTCACCAGTATACACACCCCTGATACTACCTGTTTTATTTTCTTCCCTCTGTATGGTTGCTAGCAACTCTGAGCTGGGCCAGAACAGATGCCTTCTGGGTCCTCCTTTCTAGCCAAAATTCAGAGCTCTTTTTTGATTTTCATGATGAGAAGTCGTGTATCTTACATTTATGGTGCTAATTAAAACCAAGATTTAAGCAGGATACAGAGCCATAGGACATACTTCTGTAAAGCTATACACACACACAGACAAGACTTGTGTACATACTGTAATCATAGGAGGGCTTATCAGAGAAGTGAGAAACCTTTGTAACAGGACAAATGATCATCTCTAGTTTTCAAAAACTCTCAACATCCCTCAGTATCCTGTGAGCTTTACAGTTGTGACATCTCCCGTTCTCTAGCAAACCGTTCTCCAAATTATCTCATGGGTTTTGTTCTCTCAGTACTTCTGCCCTGAGAGGACCCAGGGAGTTTATGACACATCACATGCTGCTTGAAATGGTCAGCAACTTGCTTGCCTTTTGCATGGCCCTCGGTGGCTTGCTCCTCTTTCCCATGAGCAACAGGATGGTGAGAGGTTTTGCTGCCTTCTGCAGTTGTCTGGAGATGCTCCTTCTGGGGCTCTTATCTATTCTAAATTTCACAGATCATGTTTAAGATCTTTATTTTCCTGTGGGCCATATCTCCCTTGCTTCCTTCTGCCATTCCAACTTGCATCAGAACCTGTTCATTTATTACTGCACCCAAAATCCTGTCTGAGAGGAGCAGCATGCCTCCCAACATCTCAAAATACTGGGCAGCCACCAGAGCTGTCATCCCAATGTGCTCAAAGTAACCATGGTGCCTTCTTCCCACCGGTATCTGCTGAGCAATGCCCAGATTTGAACTTGAATTGTGCTATCTGCAAAAATAAACAAATTCTTTTCACCCTATCCTGCAAAAGCCTCTTTATTCTGTAGTTATTATTTTTAATGAGCAGTTAATTCTTTCGGTGCTAAACTGGTAAATCCAGATAAGTTTGTCTTCTGCCTCTCCCCCCAAGTACTGGAGCACAAAGCTGGGCGTCCCTGCAGCACAGGGGTCACTGCTGAGGGCCTGAAGGACCACAGGATGCTGATGGGGCTCCTCCAGCCCTCCCCTCTGTCTCCAGCAGTACCCTTGCAGACGTGTTCCTCTGTCCCCACACCCTCCCAGTGCCCATCCAGACCAGCACAACAAAGACCTTGTCTTCATTCCTCACCTGCTTCATGTTCCTCACCTGTGCATGGGTGAGGAGAGCTGAGGTGCCTCTTTTTGAGAGGGCTGTGCCTTTCTCCACAATGAAGGTGACATTACACCTGAGTCGGGCTTGACCCGTGCTTTCTTCAGCCCCTCTTGCATCCAACACTTGGGTGTCTCAGGCCAGGACAGCAGGGCATTTCTGTAAGGTGGAACCCTCCAAGGACAGGGGCATTTCTGTAAGGTGGTGGAGGCGGGATGGGGAGGAGAGGCCAGGCAGGGCTTGGGTTGTCCATAGGGTCCCCTGGGTCACAGGGTGCAGAAGAGACAGCAGTGCAGATGCAGGGAAGGGCATGGTGGTGGGGAGCTCTGGCCATGTGTGATGCAGCATGACTGCCATGTTTTCCCTCTTTCAGAAAGGAGAGCTGTAGGGGAGCTTTGAGGGTCACAGGACAAAACACAACTGCATCCAGAGAGGAGCTGCAGGAGTGAAATCCCACTGCCCCAGCACACATATATGCACAGCCAGCAGTGCAACAAGGATGAACAAAGCTGCGCTGGCAGTAAATCTGGGTGAGATGTCCTGCACCCCCTCTTTCGGAGATTCCCTCTGCCACAGTGAGCTGCTTGTGTTTGTGCCACTGGATCCAGTAGCCAGTCACACCATCTGGCAGCAAAGCCTTCTTGATAATGGGGCTGGGAAGGCTCCTCTTGAGCCATGACAGTGGGCAGAACAAAAATAAAACACCAGCAAAAGCAGCCCCATGTTAAAATTTTTGCGGTGAAAGCACTGCCGGACTTTTTACCTTACCTAGCAAGCATGCTGCAGTGGCATGGCCACGGCTCAGGGACTGCAAAAAGAGAGCTCACTACTTTTTCCTGTCAATTATTACTGTGGTGTGGAGGATGACAACCCATACACCTCAGCAAGGGGAAAGTTATGGCATTCCTTGGCCAGGCCCCCTACTACACCTGGGAAAGCTCATGTGAAATGTAAGGACTTCTATGGGTGGTGGGATCCACATCAGCAGCCAGTTTCATTTCACAGGAAAAAACACACAGACACCAGCAGACTGCAAACCAGCATGTGATACTCCCCACATGGCTACCTGCAGCCTCGGGGATGACTTTCAGTGGGCTCTTCTGAAAGACAGAGGATGGAGCTGCTGCCCGTCATCTTACAGCAATTCCAGGTCAAAGAATTTACAAGCTAAAACCAAGAAAATCATTCAGCAGGCAAAACACTGCTCTAAGAGAAAGGGGAAAGGAGTGGAGCAACATGCAGATGGTTCCCATGGGGCATTCTTCGTGTTTCATCGTTTCACTATCATGTGGATTGGAGATGTCCTCTTCAGTCAGAGTCGGAACTGCTGCTTGAGCTGCTGGAGTGCTGGAGGAGATAAAAACAGCTTTAGGATAGCACAGAAACAACCCTCTTGTTAGTGATCCTGTGGTGGGCACCCGTTCCCATGCCCATCTGCATCCAGGCCAAGCTTGCAGCAGTGATGGCTGCAGACCCACCTCTCCCCATGTGCCTTGGCACGCCAGCAAACGGTGTGCCCTCAGGTTTGCACGTGGGCTGGATTGCAAGCCAGTAATTAGCTAATGTCAAGGCCCCCAGGGGGGCCATGCAGAGAGAGTCAGCACAGCACCACAGCCTCAGTTAGCAAATGCCAGCCAGGTTTTCCTGACTTGAAGATAAAATAGCTACTAATAACATCACCACAATGTTTATTGCAGTGCTGTTACAAACTGCTTTTTAGTTTGGAGCCATTATTTTTCTACTTGGAGAATATAATTGCAGGCATATCATGAGAGGGCTGGGATTTTTATTATTATTTTACAAGGCTGTTCAGGCCAATTAAGCAAAATCCAGAAGGGTCCTGCTGTCTGCCAGCAAGGGCAAATGTCAAGGCAGTGTGCGTTCCAACCGTTAAACTTCAAGAGGAGCTGATGGTTTGCTTTGTTTGGGAAATGCTCCTACCTCCAATTGTGGAATTGGGGTCTTATTTACTCACTCAGACCTACTCCAGATGATGCCTGTCCCTGGAAGGGCATTTCCTGCAGCATCTCCTTTTGCATCTCTTCCATTGCTTTACCTTTTTTTTTTTTTGTTTTTTCTTTTCGTGTTTTTTAAGAGGGAAGTAAACTGCTCCTCTGCTGCGGGACACAAAGACATGACTCACTCTTGCGTGAGCAGGACAAAGTCCTGGGATTTAATATAGCGGCATGGTGCACTCTGTGTTGTGTCACCCTTCTGAATAGCTTCAAGGAATTTCACGGATGATGTCTCAAGAGACTCACTTGAAATGACTCATGATTGCCTATTTATTAACCAAATGGGAGTCTCCACATCTAAAAAAAGCCACTGAGGTCTTGACAGCCCACTCCAGCCACCCAAGGGTGGAAGCGGGGAGCCCTAGCTGCCCAGGGTGGATGCTGTGGCATGCGAGAGGGGATGGGAAGGACACAGTAGAGATTTGGAAGGGTCCACTGCTGCCCCACTCTTACCTTGCCTCCATGGTGCTTGGAGTGCTTCTTCTTGTGCTTCTTATGGTGCTTCTGATGGCACTCAGGGCGGCATGGTGTACACCCTGGATGGGGCTGCCCATGGGGATGATGCCCTGGATGAGGTTGCCCATGGGGATGATGCCCTGGTGGGGGGTACCCATGGGGATGCTGCCCTGGTGGGCAGGGACCAGGTGGAGAGGGGCCACAGGGATAGCCACCTGGGGGTCCCGGAGGACAGGCCCCAGGGGCACCAGGTGTCACTGCAGGGTAGCCAGGGTAGGGACTTGCTGGAGTGTTGGGACCAGGGTATCCTGGAGGGGCAGGTGGGCAAATTTGCACTTGTGGTGGGGGCACTCCTCCAGGTGTGCCTAGGAAGAAGAGGGGGGCTGTTAGCAAGCACAGTTAGGCTCTCCCCAGGCAGGCAATGCAGGGAACTGGTGTATCCATGCACCCAAAGGGCCCTTCCCAGACTACCCCCTCCTCACAAACTATGCCTCACTCCCCTTTGGTAAGCAGATAATTCCCCCAGGTGACTGTGGTGATTGCACTGAGCCCCTCTCTGAACTCCGATGGCTGTGCGGTACCTGCAGCCCTGCCCAGCCTCATGACCACTCACCTGGGTTGGGGTTCCACATTTTCCACAGTCCTTGAACTGCAAAGGAAGGACAGGCATTGTCAGTGCTCCCTCACAGCACCTCCTGTCATGGGGACGTCGTCACCCTGACAGCAGCCAGGACCCGGCTCCTCTGCCCTGGGCTCAGAGACCATGCTTGCTTCCCCAGGAGTGCCATTCCCCCACAGATCCCAACAGCAGCCCCATACTTTTGGGTGACACTGCTGACCCCAAAAGTGATTCTTCCTACCTCTGTGCACCCCCAAAGCCCAGGCATGTAGTTTCCATTGTTAATGGAGACAATAAACCTACTCTAGCTGAACCTGGAACATGCCCAGCCCATGTCCTCGTAGACCGTAAGGGACCAGGGACACCATGTCTTTGTGTAGTGCCAGCCCTGGGGACAGTGCACCCTGACCCACGGGTGCCCACGCTCCCACTGCCCTGCCAGGCACTGCTGCCTTGGAGAGATGCTTTCACTCACCGAATCTGCAGAAAAGGTCCCAGCAGAGGCAATGTCAGCAGCACCCCTGATCGCTGTCCTCAGCACAGCTCCCCTGGGGTGGCGGGCACCCGCTAAATACCAGGGCCCTGCCCGGGTGAGGAGGGGTGCGGTGGGCAGGAGTGACACCACCAAGCTGTGGAACCAGCCACACCGCTCCCTGTGCCACGGCCGTCACCATGGACACATGGGAAATGTCAACACGCCGCTCCCAGCCGGCACAAAGGTCCCAGAGGGCTGATAAAACCCGGGGACAGAGGGTGGTGGTTTCACCTCCCAGCATCAGGTGATGAGGTGAGTCAGGCGTCCCCACCATGATCCCTGGCTCAGTGCTCTCAGTGCGGGCACAGTGTCTGGGGGGGCTGGAATGGGGGGTGCGTGTGTGTCACCCTCCTGCAGGCACTGTTGTAGGACAGCGGGGCTCAGGGTCCAGATAATGACTCCCTGTTGACGCTGCCATGGTGTGTGGGTGGAGGAGGTGATATCTGCCGTAGGACCCAGTCAAGAGAGATAAGAGGCACGGCTGGATGCACCAGTGCTCAGCTCTTCCTCTCGGAGGGTCTGTGAGGAGGGGGCAGAGCTCCTCCTGTCCCCTCCTGATGCTGCCCTGCGTTTGGCAGCTCTCCCTTGCCAGGCGAGTGAGCAATGCAACAGGCTGGTCTCGTCATTCAGGCAACATCAAAAAGGCACCTCACAGAAAGGGACTGAGACAGGTCTTTCCCCTGTCTCAGGGGGCAGTTTCTGGGCTGAGAAACATACAGGAGTGTGCAGAGTCAGGAGGTACCCACAAATGAGAATCTCCTCCCAGGCAGCTCCATTGGGATCCCTGTGGTCCCAAGCACTGCCAGACCAGCTGGCTCCTTCTGTCACAGGGATGGGGGGATGAAGACTGGGGTCCAAGCCCCAGACAGCAAAAATCAACCTTGGCCGGGGAAAGGCCACCAGGGGACACATCACTGGGATCTGCTTGAGTGGAGCAGCTCTCCCAGGGCAGATACCAAAGGAACCCAAGCAGGGATGAGTGTGTTTCCCATCTGTATTTGCCACTGCAAAGCCCCCAGTCCATTCACGAGCCCCTCTCAGGCTGCCCGCTTCTCCAGCAGCTCCAGCACAAGCGCCGAGCCTCGCTTCGCCTCCTCCAGCAGCCCAGAGACCTTCTGTGACATCTGCACAGGGAGGGAGAAGATGCATTGTTTGCCACTTGGCAGGACAGGAGAGCTGTCCACCATCTACCCCATCCTGGTGGCAAAGGGAGGGGGTGCCTGGGCATGAGGGGTCCCAAGGGGCTTCCTCCCCACCTCTCTCCTACCTTATCCCCGCTACCAGGGATGGGGCACATACATGGCCCCTGCTTACCACAAGCTTGAACTTCTCATCTGTTATGTCTTTGAGGTTGATCATAACATTGAAGTAAGCTCCGAACACAGCTGCTTCCAGCATTTTGGCTCCCACCTAGGAAAAGAGGCTTGCAGGAAGCTCTCCTGCTGAACTGGAGCACCAGCATACGGTCCTGCAGCAGGGCAGACTCTTACACTGCAGGGCTCCCACCCTGTCATCCAGCGGCATGCAACACCTTCCAACCCAGTATTTTCAGGATGTAAAGTGGGAGCCATTCATTGCCTTGCCACACAGGTGGGAAAACTCAGACAAGGGCTGTTGAAGGTCAACTCGCCTACAAAGGTTGCAAGCTGTCAACAAGTTAGAGGGTGGAAACCACTGGCCAGTTTGGGAAGTGTAGCTAGAGAAATGCATCCTGGAGGTCAGGACACAATGGGACACCTTTCAGGGAAAAGAGGTGAGCCCAGCAGGCTCCAAAGCCCCAGCCAGGGCAGTGTGTGAGCCCAGGGCTGTACCTGGATGTCGGATTTGCAGGCCAGGTTGCAGTGGCGTGCCAGCTCCTTCAGAGCAGGCCAGAGCCCGCTCACCTTCTCTGCCAGGGCACAGGGCACCTTCACAGCTGTCTTCAGCCCCTGTTGCATGGCAGCTGTACGTCTGGGAGGGGGAACAGCCCGAGAGTGAGTGCTGGGTGGCCATGGTCCCCCAGTCTGCAAGTCCTCACCAGCCCAGCTTACCTCTCCCGCTCTTCAGGTGTGCTTTTTGGCAGCTTCATAGCTTCCTGCAGGTGAAGAAAAGCAGATTTGCTGCTATTTGCTTCAAGATCCCATTTGCCTTGCATCAGGGGCCAGAGAAGACCCACTAGCTCCCATAGTCTTGCACAACTTCTTTAGGTGATGATGTCCCTTCCCCTGGCCCTGACTTGGGCCTTGCCTCTAAGGACACTGGGGTGCAGCGATGCTGGCCCCCTTCCCATCTGGAAAGTCCTCCACTTCTCATGGGACATCTGCCAGCAGTGGGACCTCACCATGTAGCTGCTGAAGGCACAGGAGTCAGTGTCTACCATGGCCACCAGCTCATCCATGGCCTGGTGGAAAGGGGGGATCAACTTCCTCATGACAGGGTCCAGCTCCTCAAACTGCCGCTTCCCATAGCTCATCAGCCCCACCATGCAGCCCAGTGCCGCTCCCTGAAAGGGCACAGTAGTAAATCCTTTGGTGGGACACAGCTACCACCGTGCTGATTCCCCTCAGGGGCTCAGCACACCCAGAGGACTCCCCAGGCAGGCACCCCATCCTGGTGTGGGGCACATACCAGGGCAGCTGCAGCTGCAGACACGGAACCTCCTCCCGGTGCTGCCGACCTGCCACCAACTGCTCGTACAAAGGCACCTAGTGGCTTGGCCACCAGCCCCCTCTCCACCTCTCCTGCCTGCACCAGGTACCTGAAGGACAGTGGTCCCACTGGTCAGAGCCCCCCAGATGCAGGGATACCCACCATCACCAGCTGCTCCCTTCTGACCCGGCACTGCCCTCTCCAACAGGTTTTCATTCGCCCCTTGGTTTGGCAGGTGGCCGAGAAGGGGACTAGCACAAAAAAACACAGCGTAAGAGTGAAGGAGAGGACAAGGAGACCCATGGGGACAGACGGACAACTTAGGAGCACATGTCCTGGGGAGGCAGGGAGGGGCGTTGATCAGCATTAGGCAGGGTGGGCTCATGCAAACAGCATTTGGTGGGACAGAAACATGCCTGCAGCCACATCCCCAGGAGACAACGGCAAGGATTTAAAGTGCATGTCCTGATTTCACCTTGGCATGGGTGGATTTCCCTTCCTCTCCTCTGGTAGACGTGTGTTTTACACTGGGCGCTGCAGCACAGCATCTCTCCTTGGAGGGCAGCATATGAGCTGGAGGCAGTGGAATTTGCGCTGGGGTGGATGATCTAACTGTACATGCTCAAGTCTGGCCATGAAACCTGCTCCCCCAGACTGTTTGAGCGACCTGGGGTCCCCCCATTTCTCACTGATAGCCATCAGCATTTGGGAGCAGGGGTCACACCATGCCTGCACAACGCCTGGCAAACCCTGGGCATGAAGAGGAGCTGGGGGCAGGCACCACTCCCAAAACAAGCTGAGTGTGAGATGCCAGCAGTGGGATCCCCCCAT
This sequence comes from Athene noctua, assembly GCF_965140245.1. Classification (NCBI taxonomy): domain Eukaryota; kingdom Metazoa; phylum Chordata; class Aves; order Strigiformes; family Strigidae; genus Athene; species Athene noctua. The sequence goes on along the minus strand of NC_134043.1, from coordinate 27,137,604 downwards.
CTGGGCAGGGGTGGGCACTGTGATGAGAAGCAGGATGGGGGTCCCTACTCGATGATGCGCTCCCGGGGGTGAAACGGAGACAGGGAGTCCAGGCCCAGCCGACTGATCACCTGCAAGGAGCAGCATTGCAGCATCAGCCTCGTCACAATAAGTCCTGTTGCATCCTCATTCCCTGATGTTAATCAACCATGGGTGATTCAGCCCTAGGACAGAGTTGCTCAGGCCACCACCCGGGGAAAGGACGGCTGGCGTCACCAGCTTGTCCCATCTCAGACTTGGGGGCGGTGTGCAGCCACCTACAAATGATTGGAAACTGCACCAATAAATGATTACCTTGCTCTTATCTAGCACGTTCCCCATAGGGTGGAAAAGTCCCTCCCTCCAGCAGCTGAAAAGCAGAGCCCGTCTCCTCCTTTCCAGCTTACACTGGTCCTGGGGCAGTTGCCCATAATGCCATGCACTGTCCTTGAGCTCTGGGGAGGTCTCCTTCCCCTCCTGCCCTCCCTGCAGGCAAGCTGGGCAGCTGCTGCCCACACTCTGTCCTCATGGGATGGTCTCTCTGCTTCCTGATAATCCCAGCATCCTCAGGACAATAAAGCAACTTTTCCCACTTGCTGTGCTGTCACAGCTTGCCAGGCACTGTTCCTGGAGACAAATGTCAGGCCTGGGGGCTGTCATGCTCCCAAATCTCTGCTCAGTGCTACTTTGAGAGGCTGGGGGGCAACAGGGGGCAGTGTGACTCTTTCATGATCCAACCCTTGTCTTAGTACCAGGAGGAGCCACCTTACCAGCCTGATCTTCTGTTCCTCTTCCAGGATGAAAAGTTTTTCCTTCTTGATGTAAAACTCAGCTGTGTCCAGCATGGCCTGCTTGGGGACAAGCCCCACCAGCTGGGACCCCACCACAGGGAGATTCAGTGCCTGCAAAGGACATCAGAAACATGACTATCTCCAGAGCCACCTGCCCTGCTACCACTACCACCCCAGCCTGGTGGTCCTCTTTCCTTCCTAGGACATGGGGAGCTCATGGAAAAGCCTTCAATGGAGGAGATGGGGGCTACCAACAAGTTGCTGAGCTTGTCTGAGCTGACCGTGAGATAAAGCAGAGCCTAACCTGGGGCTGGGAAGTAAAATTCGGAGGGAGATGTCCTCTGTGAAGTCCCCATTGACGTGGCATGCTGCCCTGCGCCACCCACCTCTGCATCTCGACAGACCTCCTCGTAGACAGCATGGAGCGGCGTGGTCTGAAAGTCCAGCAGGTTCGTTGAAACCTGGGCGATATTCTCTTCCTCCAAATACCAGCCGATGCCCTGCACCCTCTTCAAGCGCCCGGGCTGCCAAGAACTGCCACGGTCAAGGCATGGCCCAGGAGGTGCAGGGGCAAGCAGATCAGTTCCCGGCATGCCGCCGGCATGGAGGTACCTGGTCAGCGCCACGACCCTGCTCACGGAGGTTGAGGGCGATGCGGTGAGCCAGCTCCTTGGTGCACAGCAGGTTGATGTTGTATGCGATAAGGAAGGTCCGGGCACCTGTCACTGTGGCCCCCCACCGGGGGACAAAGGTTGGAGGCCCAAAATCGGGAGCCCACTCTGGTTTAGCAAGCTGGGGAAGAGGGAGGAGAGTGCATGGGCTGGCACCACCAAGCAGCATGAGACATCCTCCCAAGGACAACATCTCCCTCCCCAGATGGCATCTGCCACAATCACCCCCATGTTCAGGAGCACCCAAAGTGTTTCATCAGCTCCTCTCAGTGCAAAGGGACTATGCCAGCCCCTGTCACTCTCCCTGAAGTCGGGAAATGCAGCTTGGCTCTGCCCGGCCCATGCCACCCAGCCAGGTGCTGCCAGGCTCACCTTCTCAGGGAGCGCCTCATACTCGCCCGCGCGAATGGCAGGCAGGGCTTTCCTGCTCTCCTCCCGTGCTGCCTCTCCGTACAGGTAAACTGCAAGACAAAGCTAGGGTTGAGCACTACCAGGCAGGGGCTAGTGGCACATTGTCTAGCAGGGTCTGGGTTTGCCCATTTGGGATCAAACCCCATTTGGTTAAGCTTTAGCAAAAGGTATGCTGGAAGCATGCAAGGTCAGATGGGACAGGCAGAGGTTCCTGGCCCCACTCACCAGGCACCCCCAGCTCCACTGCCAAGCGCTGCCCAAAGATGTGGGCACAGGTGATGCACTCCTCCATGCTGACGTTCATCACTGGCACAAAGGGGCAGACATCCAGGGCTCCCATGCGAGGATGTTCACCTGGTGACAGGGCAGATACAAGGATGGGAGCTAGGAAGAGCAAGCAGACAAGGAGGGAGGACAACGCTTTCCCAGCCTCTTCTGCAAATAGGATACTGCCACCACATGGAAAGTTGAGTTTGCGGCAGTAATGTCTACTACAGCCTAGGGACAGGAGAGATTAAGCCTCTCTGGATTGGGAGGATGAGCAAGAATTTTGCACAGTCCCACCAGCATCCATCCTGGCAGCTCTGCTTGCTGTAGGTGCAGTAACGAGCTGTGCTTGGCCACCAGCAGCTGATTTTAGCTCCAGCCATGCAAGGTGCAGCTAGAGCCAACCACACACCGCAGTCAAGGGATGCTCTGTGACACATCAGCTCCCACACCCCCCAAGCTCACCAGTGTGCCTGCTCATGTCAATGAGCTGCCCAGCCACGCGGGCTGCGTTCAGTGCCCCTTCAACGATGGCCTCAGGGGAGCCCACAAAGGTGTAGACGGTGCGGTTGGTGGAGGCACCAGCATCCACGTCCAGCAGCACGCAGCCCGGCGTCTGGGAGATGGCCTGCCCCAGCGCATCGATCACCTGCCAGACAGCAGATGGGGGCAATAAGCTGAGCCAGCCAGATCCCTGCCACAGCCCCAGCTTCACAAGGTGAGAGACACCTTTTCTCAGCTCTCCCCCTTCCCACTCATGCTGGGGTCAGGGATGACCCCACGATCAGTGGGGATGCAGCCCTGTGATGCAAAGGCATGAGCATCCCACTCCTACCCTGGCCCCCAGCAAGCCCCAAACCCGCTGTGGTGGGGGAGATACGCCTGGCTACTACTGCATGCTGGAGAGAGACTGAGGATACTGTCCCCTACCAGATTCAAAAAATGTTTGGTTCTACAAAGCTTGTTCCCTGGGGGAAGCGGTGGTTTTACTGTGATTTTGGGTTTGCTGAACTCCCCTGTCCCCAGCAGGGCCAAATTTCAGCCTAGGGCTAGTGACCAGTACAGATCCCATTAACCTGGACAGCGTGATTTGGCACAACTGCAATTGGTATTTCTCTAAGGGGGTATGCCAGACCACCTCAAGCCTTGGTGTTACAGCAACCTGCAGTCTGTGGGGACGGGGGGGTCTCTGAGCCCTCACCTCAGCAGGGGCTGTCTTTGGGCATTTTTAGCATTATCCAGGCAGGGAAAGGTGCACAGCACTTCAAAAGAGGCAGGGCAGAGTTTGACAGTGGGTGCTCCCTGCATGGCCACTCCGCTGAGGCAGCCCAGCCATCTGCACCATGGCAACACCCACCACTCAGCCCCTCCACGCGCTTTCTCACCTCCTTGTTATTCCCCTCTGAGAAGTTGGGGACGCACTCCACGAGCTTGGCCATGGTCCCAGGGCTTGTCTGCACCCCGCAGCCCCACGCTTGGCTCCTCACACCCTGTGGGGGTTTGCCTGCCCTTTCCCGTCCCACCGCAGAGCAAAATCCTCCCAGGACACACCACCCATTGCCTCTTCCCCAAGCCAGGGTTTCTCATTAACTACATTGATCGGTGGCCAGGAGTCAGAAAGGGTCTTGGATAAACAGCGTGGTACTAACCCTTCTCTGCCTGGAGCAACTCCAGGCATATGGGCTCTGCCTGCTCACCAGGGCCAGCCAATAACACTAATTAAATACAAGCGCCAGCTAATTGCTAGAAGGTAAGGCCACATGAAAAAAGCATCTGCTGCGCCCAGCAACATGCTGTGGCTACCTGCAGGGACAGCCTGCTCCTGCCTAAGGCACAGCAACAGCAGCTCTCTGTGATGTGGGGTACGAGAGGTGCTCCCCAGGCCTCCCAGCATGGGGCAGCAGATAAAATCCGTCGCTGTGAGCAGGATTCGAACCTGCGCAGGGAGACCCTATTGGATTTCGAGTCCAACGCCTTCACCCCTCGGCCATCACAGCCCAGGCGGGTGCTCCCCAGGGGGACACCTGCCCCCACCCCGTCCCGCCGCGGGCACCCCCGGGCCCCCCGCTGTCCCGTGCGGTGGGGAAGTGTCCGGGGTGGCCGGTGCGTCCCCACACCCGCCCTCAGGCCGCGCTGCTCCCCAGGGGCTGGGGGCAGGGCCCAGCCGCAGAAAGCGGCTCCTGGGGCACGGCGTCCCTGGGCAGCCAGTGCCCCCCAGCACCCCAGTGCCCCCCCGCACCCCAGTGTCCCCCCGCACCACAATGTCCCCCAGCACCTCAGTGCCCCCAGCACCCCAGTGCCCCCCGCACCCCAGTGTCCCCCCGCACCACAGTGTCCCCCCGCACCCCAGTGCCCCCAGCACCCCAGTGTCCCCCCGCACCACAGTGTCCCCCCGCACCCCAGTGTCCCCCAGCAGCCCAGTGCCCCCCGCACAGCCTGGGGGGGCCGAGGCACTGCACGCCCCGGCTCGTTGGTCTAGGGGTATGATTCTCGCTTAGGGTGCGAGAGGTCCCGGGTTCAACTCCCGGACGAGCCCTCCTTTTGGCCACCCACCAGGAGATAGGGTACATGGGGAGACCCCGACCAGCTCCTCTACCTCATGGCCCCAGACACTGGACAGGCTAAGCCATGCCCACGGCAGGTGGCCGCTGCCCTCTCCCTCCCCTCTGGTCTCCAGACATCGGACAAGGCACAGGGACATGACGGAGAGCCAGGTGCCAACTCAGCAACATGGTCCACACCCCCCCAACAAATGGCTTTCCCTCACCTCTCCCAGCTCTTCGAGACCTGGAAAACCCCAGGGGAACCTGTGCCCTTCCTGCTTCAAGGCCATCACAGCCCCAGCCTGGGATACTGTGGGGCTCCCTGTGCACTCCCGGCTCCCCCTGTCCCAGGCTGTCCTCGCTGCCCCCGCTGTCCCGTGCAGTGGGGAAGACTCCGGGGTGGTCGGTGCGTCCCCACACCCGCCCTCAAGCCCCGCGCTGCTCCCCAGGGCTGGGGAAAGGGCCCAACTGCAGAAAGTGGCTCCTGGGGCACGGCATCCCTGGGCAGCCAGTGCCCCCCAGCACCCGGCTCAGGCTGCGGGTGCCCAGGCACTTGCACATACCGGCTCATTGGTCTAGGGGTATAATTCTTGCTTAGGGTGTGAGAGGTCCTGGGTCAAACTCCCAGACAAGCCCTCCTTGTGAGCACCCACCCTCCTCCCACCACCACCACCACAACTCACCCCAAGAGACACCCTGAGCCCCGTGGGCAAGGGACACAACTTGTCCCCACACCCCTCAGTGCCCAGGCAGAGGACAGAAAGGGCCACAGGCATTTCCCTGCAGGCCGTGGGTGCCAAGAAGAATTCCCAGGACACACCTGTGCCTGCAGGCAGCCCCAGAGATTTTCTAAGGGCTGTCGGGGGCTCTGCCAGCCCCACAGCCAGCGGGGAGGGGCGTCTGGGATAGCAAAAACTGGAGATGCTGGGGGTTGAACCCAGGGCCTCTTACATGCAAAGCAAGCGCTCTCCCGCTGAGCTACATCCCCCTGAAACAGCCTCTCACCTGCCTTTCTCATCACTCCCACTAAAGACCTGGCACTTCACCAACCTCCTGCAGATGCTCACCCTGCCCTTCAGGGCTTTATGGACACTGCCTGGCCCGCCGGGGCCATGGGGCCGCTGACGCACCTCTCACTGCCACCATGACACGGGGACACAACGCGCACACGCTCTTCTGCAACAGGCCCCCACGCACGCCTGAACCACTGCGGAGCTGCTTGCCACACCACACACGATACAGCATCCCCCGCTGCCCTGACAGACCCTTCCCCGCACACATGGCGACCACACCGCCTGTGCCTGACCTCTGCCTCTCAACACGGCACCCCGGCTGGCACCTCGCTCACCACACGGCCGGCACCTGCCCAACAGAGGGGACGCGGCTCACCTGGGGAAGACGCCCGTCCCCCATGTGCCCCGCAGCGTCGCCCCATCTGGGACACATCTGTCCCCACAGAGCCTCTGCCCGACACTGCTGCCCAAAAGGAGGGTTCGTCGGCGCCTTAGACCGGGGACCTCTCGCACCCTAAGTGGGAATGGTGCCCCTAGATCAAGGAGATGGGATGCGCAGAGGGGACCCAGCCCAGACCCTGACCCCGCACCCCAGTGCCCCCAGCACCCCAGTGCCCCCCGCACCCCAGTGCCCGGCACAGCATGGGGGTGCCGGGCCACTGCACACCCCGGCTCGTTGGTCTAGGGGTATGATTCTCGCTTAGGGTGCGAGAGGTCCCGGGTTCAACTCCCGGACGAGCCCTCTTTTGGCCACCCACTGCCCCGTGCAGCCCCTGTGGGCACACACGGGGTGACACCCCAGCTGGGCTGCTCTGCCCAGGGCCGTGGTGCCAACGGTGATGGCGCTTCCAGACGGGCTTCCCTCAGCGTCTCGCCTGCCCGCCCTGGCACAGCTACTGGCAGCCCCTGACCAGTGGCCTCATCCAGAAAATCAGGCCACTGCTCTACCCTGGAGACATCCCCCTCCCCGTCCTGGCCTCGTTGGCACCTGTGGGCACCGGAGGGATGCCCAGGGCCTGCAAAGCTCCATGGTCAGCAGCTGCGGGGGGCTGGGGAAGGAAGCAGTGGCAGGGATTTTCTGGGAGTGGTGACAAAGCCAGATGAGAGTGGGACATCTGCTTTGGGTGATGCCCCATGGAGGAAGAGGCTGCTGGGTGATGCTGCAAAGCACCAGCCATGTCAACCTTGGCAAGAGCCAGGGAGGTGGTTTTGAGGAGAAAAAGCCCTGGAAACGGTGAGACTTGGAGATGCTGGGCACCAATGTCCCGTGGCCACCTCCAGCTGCTGGATCCACTGATGAGGGATGGCAAGAGGGACCCCCCTGCTCGCAGAGTGTGCCAAGAGTCACACACCCCCTCAGCTGCCCCATGAGACCCCAAAACTGCATGGAGCACAGGGGCTGGGGGCAAAAGGGAGTGCAGCACCCTGGCTCGTTGGTCTAGGGGCATGATTCTCGCTTTGGGTGCGAGAGGTCCCGGGTTCAACTCCCGGACGAGCCCTCCCTTTTGGGCACCCCCCCTTCCCCTGCAGTGCCCGCAACTGCGGCACAACTGGAGCATGTGAAGGGCAGCAGTGTCCAGCACAGAGGGGGCAGTGCCACGGCCTGCCTGGCTGAGTCCCCCTGGCAGGAGGGACGCCCAAGATCTGCCACTGAGTGCCCCGAGCGTCTGTTTTTGGTCTCAGGGCCCTGGAACGCAGCAAGGTGGGCACTTGGGAAGTGCTGGGGGATTCCGGGGATTTTCCCAGGCCCCCCACCCCTGCCCATGCAGAGGGGATGTAGCTCAGTGGGAGAGCACTTGCTTTGCATGTAAGAGGCCCTGGGTTCAACCCCCAGCATCTCCACTTTTTCTCTCCCCACACCCCTTCTCCCTGACAGCTGTGAGCTGGCAGAGGCCTTTAAACAACCCCTTAGGAAATCTCGGCGTCTGCTTGCAGGCACTGCTCTCCTGGGGATGCTTCTTGGCACCTGCAGCCTGCACACAATGCCAAAGGCCCTTTCCCTCCCCTGCCAGGGCACTGCAGGGTGTGGGGGCACCTTGTGTCCCTTCCCTGCAGGGCTCAGGCTGTCTCTTGTGATGAGTTCTGGTGGTAGCAGCTGTGTGGGAGGTGGGTGGTCAGTGTCCAAAAGGAGGGCTCGTCTGGGAGTTGGACCTGGGACCCCTTGCACCCTAAGTGCTAATTATACCCTTAGGCCAACAAGATGGGGTGTGCGGGAGGGACCCAGCCCAGCTCCTGTCTCCCACAGCTCCGGGCTCTGCACAGGCCAAGCCGTGCACAGCGCAGGTGGAGGGAGCCCCAGGGCGCTGCCCTCTCCCTCCCGACATCGGACAAGGCATAGGGCCATGATGGAGAGCCATGTGCCAGCTCAGCAACATGGTCCACACCCCAGTCCCCTTAATGTTTCCACATCTCTTCTGGCTCTGCAAGACCTGGAAAACCCCAGGGGATCCTGTGCCCCTTCTTCTTTGAGGCCATCACAGCCCCAGCCTGGGGTATTGTGGGGTTCCCTGTGCACCTGCGGCTCCCCCTGTCCCAGGCTGTCCTCGCTGCCCCCGCTGTCCCGTGCAGTGGGGAAGTGTCCGAGGTGGCCGGTGCGTCCCCACACCCGCCCTCAGGCCGCGCTGCTCCCCAGGGGCTGGGGGCAGGGCCCAGCCGCAGAAAGTGGCTCCTGGGGCACGGCATCCCTGGGCAGCCAGTGCCCCCAGCACCCCAGTGCCCCCCAGCACCCCAGTGTCCCCAGCACCCCAGTGCCCCCCGTACCCCAGTGCCCCCCAGCACCCCCCCCAGCACCCCAGTGCCCCCCCCACAGCCTGAGGGTGCCCAGCCAGGGCACACCCGGCTCGTTGGTCTAGGGGTATGATTCTCGCTTAGGGTGCGAGAGGTCCCGGATTCAACTCCCGGACGAGCCCTCTTTTAGGCACCCACTGCCCCGTGCAGCCCCATGAGCAGAGAGAGGCTCACGCCCCCCTGGGTGGGGAAGGGGCAGTGGGGACTGCTGGTGATGGCCCCTGCTGCCACTGTATCTCCAGTGGGCAGCTAAGCCTGAGTGCAGAGACAGACGACTGGGAAAGAAAATAGCCACCAGGATTCCAGGGAGCAAGTGGGAGTAAAAGCCAGTGAGAGAGAGAGATCAGCTTCAGCGATGTGCCATGCGGCAAGAAAGGGGATATTTCCTATGGACCTTTTCAGGGCAACAAAAGCTGGAGATGCTGGGGGTTGAACCCAGGGCCTCTTACATGCGAAGCAAGCGCTCTCCCACTGAGCTACATCCCCTTTCCTGGAGATGCCAATCCAAGGACTGTCCCTTACACCGCAGCAACAGCATCCAAGCTTGCTAAAACCAGGGTCTGCTGAAAGAGAAACCCTATGGCCATCCCTCAGATTGCCATTTGCAGGCTTTTGAGGGATGCCATGGCTGACCTTCCTCCACGGGGTCTACCGAGAGGAGCAGGGATGCAGTCCCCAAAGGAGGGGTTGTCCCTAAAGGAGAGCTTGTCCAGGAGCTGAACCCAGGACCTCTCGCAGACTAAGCCTGAATCATACCCCTAGGCCAAACAAGTCCAGGTGCTACTTGCTTTTTGCACCCCCATCCTCTCTGTCCCACCCCCAAATTTTGGGGCCAGGGGTGTACCTGGGCTGTGTTTTTCCCCAAACACACCTGCAGGCTGTGGGTGATGGGAAGCATACCCAGGTCAGCCATGTCTACAGGAACCCCCCAGAGCTTTTCTAGGGGTCTGGGGTGCTCTGCCAGTCCCTCAGACAGCATGGAGGGTAGATTCTGGGGAGGCAAAAGCTGGAGATGCTGGGGGTTGAACCCAGGGCCTCTTACATGCAAAGCAAGCGCTCTCCCGCTGAGCTACATCCCCCTGCACCAGGAGGACCTCAATGACAGTTCTTGGGAGTCCACCCTGCCCAGTCAGGTTGTGCCCACGCAGAATGTGGGATGACCCCACTGTGCCAGGCACTGCTGCCCTAATCACAGCCCTACATGCCACCAGGGAAGGTGGGTGGGTGGCCAAAAGGAGGGCTCGTCCGGGAGTTGAACCCGGGACCTCTCGCACCCGAAGCGAGAATCATACCCCTAGACCAACGAGCCAGGGCAGAACTATCTCCCCTGCCCTTGGCCCCTGTGCTCCATCTACCCATGGCCTTGGGCAGAGGGTGATGGCTCCTGGGTGCTCCCTTCTCCCACTGCCACCCCTCAGAGACCCACTTCATGTGATCCCAGGGCTAGCGATCTCCCTCTCCCCTGCCCCACAGGTGCCAGTGTGGCTTTCGGACAAGGGACAGGAGCTGTGAGTGCCAGATTACTAGCAAATTCCCTCAGCCATCCTTTTTTCCCAGCCCTCGGGAGCTGCCAACCATGGGGGTCAGCATAGTGCTGGTGCCAGGTCTCCCATGGGTGCCATGAGGGGCAGGACTGGGAAGACAACTCTAGGGCAGGACAGTGGAATTTTTTCTGGACACAGTCCCCGAGGGCTGCCTGTAGCTGTGCCGGGTTGGGAAGCTGAGTTACTGCAGCTGGTAGGGACCCCCTCCACGCAGGACTGTGACAGGGGGAACAGGGGGAACAGTTGATTTTCAGACAGCCTGCCCACAGCAAGTCTGTGATGCTGATTATATCACATTGCATGCTGTGCCAGAGCAAGGGTTCCCTCCTTGGGGCACATTCAAACCCCATGAGCTGACCTCAGGGAACCTAGAGGATGGATCAGCTATAGGCAGTGCAGGCAAACCTCACTCTTCTCCCCCGCCCTGCAAATCACAGGCCGGGGAAGCACTGCACCCCCATGACATCCAGGTCATATAACCCTCCATGGCTGCCCAGCTCCTTCAGCCCCATGTATCCAGTGCTAACACCAGCCACCATATGCAGCAATAACCAGATCACCCTGGTCCTCTTCAGGGAATGTGCAGACATCTAATTCTCAGCAAATGTGAATCGACAGCCTTAGAATATTTAATTGAACAATTCTTCAGTTTTAAACACGAATCCACAAGTATTTCACTCCTGGGACCTTGTAAACCATTGGGATTCAGGCTCTGCTTTCTTTGCACTCATCCCTGTCTCTCCCTGAGGTCTGCCCTCCCCAGGGGAAGAGGCTCAGAGGAGAATGAGATATAAGACAGCTGGGAGAGGTAGTGTCTGAGATGATTTCAGCTCAGGATGAAGCACGGCTCTGGCGGAGCCAACAGGGCTGTGGGTTTGCTGGGGTGCGAGTCTTGTGTGCCTCGCTCCCACGGGCAGCACCAGGAGGGCAAGACAGGGATGCCAGTGCCCTTTGATTTGCATGCTTCTTCCACCATGACTCACACATGTGAGCAGCCTGTTATTTTCCTGCTTTATGGGATTTCCAGCCCTGGGGAAGAGCCAGAGCCTTTTCAGGAGCCATTGCCTGTCTGGCTCCCCAGGCTGGCACAGGGCGCTTGCATGGCAGGGAGGGCACCCCAAGAAAGAGTGGCAAGCCCCTGCCCTGCAGTCAGTCCATGGGTGCATAGGGTGGGATGTCCTCTCAGTGGTGCCCTCTCCTCCCTCTTATCCTGGCCATGTAACCAGTTTCTCTCCCCTTCCTAAAGCCTAAGAGCAGGCGTCTTCTCTGCTTTGGTGGGAAATTTTGTTGCAGGCTTTAGTGTGTGAGGAAGGAGATTTTAATTGACAAACAAGTGCCATCTCAGTCTGCCATGCCTGTGGGCTCCCAGCTCCAGGGGCTCTGTCCCTCCACCTGGCTGGCTCCAGGGACACATGTCCCCACCCAAGTGCTCTGGCCAGGAGTGCTTGCCCCAGCTAGGAGAATGACGGACGCTATCTGTGGATGCCATCTCACCCTCCTGGTGTTGCCCTCAGGTTGGTGCCCAGGTGCTGCAACCCAGCGAAGGCACAAGCAGTGGATCTGTCTCTCCATCCCATCCCACTGCTGTGAGTCACAAGGATTTTTGTCTTCTCATCTGGATGTACAGAGAAGCCACAGATTGATGTGCTGGGATCTTGCTGACCCAACAATCATTCAGTCAATCCCTCCATCCCTAGCCCCATGCTGTCCCACACATTCACTCCTGATGGTCCCACCCACTTGCTACTCCAACCAGTCCTCCCTTTTCCATGACAACTCTCTATGCTTTTCCATTGTTCCATCATTCCAAATCAAACCACGACTTCATCCTTCCTCCCCACCTCCTCCATCCCCAGGAGGGGAAAATTACCCACCACCATACAAAATGGTCACTGGCTGCTTCTGTTGGCTTCCCCAAATAGGCAAATGCAGAGAAACATGAGCAAGTCCCTTTGCCACATGTGGTGGTGCAGGCTGAGGTGTCCCCATGGTTACAGACACCCCAAAGAGGAGATCAACACCCCCTTAGATGTGACCCTGCAATGAGGAGCTACCACCATCACTTTGCCAGGCCCTGTTGATTTGTGCACTGTAATTTCTGCTGGTGCAGCTGGCTTCACTAAAGCAAGGGACAGAAGAAAGAAAATGAAGGGGAATAAGGGACTCCAGAAAGCAGCGGCTGCTGCCAGAGGAGGATGCTGAGAGACAGCAGGGAGAAGCTTTCCTCTAAGGACAAGAGCAGGTGAGAGAAGATGGGAGATGAGCAGAAGACATGAAACTCAACAGGTGCAGGCATGGCCAAAGGGCTATGCTCCAGGCTTTTCTGAGAAATGCTGCTGCTGTTGCTGTTTTTGAAAACCATAAGTACGCAATGCTGGGACCAAACACCGGGACCCAGATATTTCCCTCCATGTGCATCCTTCCAGCCACTAAGCATTATTTTTCATCTCAGTCTTGGCATGCAGTTCTCTGTTTCTCACCAGGGCCTTTGGCTGCACTGTCTTTGGAGGAACCTGTATTTTAGGGCCTGATCAGCAGGTCTGTGGGGTCCTGCCCTGGGCAAGCACTGGCTGGGGGGATACATGGTGGAGTGAATTCAGAACAACTCTTGAACTGGGAGCCAAGACAGCACTGCTCCCAGACAGGTGTCACAGCACCCATGGGAGACAGGGTGCCAGGTCCTTTAGGACAGGGAGCCCTGCAGCACTGAGATCCTCAATTTCCCGACTCTGTCTGCACTAAGGCATCGCAATTTTCAAGTCAAATCAAGGACTCCATGGATTTTAGTCTCCTTTAAGACACTGGATCTTCAGGGGGGGAAAAAAAATCTGTATAACCTCACCAGTGGAGTTGTTCAGCAAACAGCCATAAAAAATGTCATTATTCTTTCCTCTGGTTCCATCCTGACTGTCCTATGCAAAGGACTGATGGAAGATGGTTGCACAAGCTCCAGATGCCTACAGCTTTCTAATCTTTATTATCTATTTATCTTTTGCTGGAAATCCAATGCTTTTCCTCATTGCAGTGTTCAGGAGAATTTTGCATCCTAACTCCACAGGCAATTTCTGGAGCTGGGATAAAAATATCTGAGCAGTCCTTGGAAGAAGGATGTGAAGCCACACCTCTCTTCTGGTGCTCTGACTGCTGAGCAGTTGCCACATAAATATTCTCCAAATTAGGAGCACCTCCGTGAAGATCTCCTGAGCAATAAAACCGGTTGAGCTTGGTTAAAGGCTTTTGAAGACTCAAGCTCAGCATAATCCTTCATTATAAACACTCATTAGCTTTATGCAAATCGTCACACTACCAAAATGCATAAGGTATGAGAGAGGATTTAAACAATACCCATGTAGGAGTCTCATTCCTCCTTTCATCAGCTGAAAAGGTTCTGCTTGATGATACGTGGCTTTACTCAATGCCTGACATCTTTTTCCAGAAACACCTGCATCCCCTCCCTGTAAAACAATTATTCTCTGATTCTTTAATGTGTTCAACTGAAGTCTTTGGGAAGAGCTCAGTATGAAGCTCACTGTGCTGTGGCTGGGGATGGGAATGGGGTTATCCTTGTGCTCCTCTAACTGACCAGCTCACAAGCACAGGACCTGCAGGGATCTTTACCCAGCAACATAGCAAAGCTCCCTGCTGCGTGCTGGTCCAGCTGTTGCTCTTGCCTGTATATCTGGAGTACACAGCTAAATTATAGTTGCTTCTTCATGTCATCGTTATTATGTTTCTATATCTGTTCTGATGGCATTACCACAGGTCTGAGTGTCCTCAGGCTTGGAGTCTCTGAGAAATGTTAGGATGCCTCTCCCCATGACACCTCTGATCCATCAGTGCTCAGTTACAGGTCTCAGCAAATTTGGGCTTCCAAATGTCTGTGTCCAGAGGAAGCCTGGGTAACCCTGGATCACATTTCGCATCACAGGCACCCCTCTTTCTCTGAGGGGGCCGGGGATGCTACTACGGACATGGGCTGCAGGACAAGGTGCACCTGCATGCAGGGTGAGATGGCGTTCCCTGAGCTGTTACACGGAGCTAGCAAAGGGACACGGGTATATTCAGCTCATGTTATTCACAGGACTTGCTCAAGGCAAATGTTGCAGTCATGCCTGTACATAGGCATGTCTAGGTGTGCAGGTGGCAGCACAGAACAAAATGTTTCTGCTGCTTCCTTAGGAGATACAGCCATATGTAGGCACACCACATGCCTCACTGGCACCTGGGCTATCTGGGTTTGAGTCAGTACATATTTATTCGTATAAGGCCCCTTTTGCCACATGCTGTTGTAAAGATTAAGAATAAAAGCCTAATGCTTGAGGCAGCCCTGATATATCTTAGGATTTTTTTACTTTTAATTGTCACGCATAAAACATTGGATGAGTTGGGCATAGGATGACCATCCAAAGAAGCATCTCAAAAGAAGGCCACTTCTGCTTTTTTTCCTTGACCCCACATCCATCGTCCTTAGCTCACTCAAAAAAAATTGCTTCAAAAGGCAGGGTAAATGCCATTTGGAAATGTCAAACCTTAGTGCTCCCAACTCCTTGAGGGAATAGGCAACAAGTCTGCTCCTGTGGGAAGTCATCCCTAAGATGGCACTTGTTATAGGGCAGCAGGAGAGGTTTCCAGGCTGAGAAAATTGCCTTCAGGCTGGTCACAGCAAACCACACACTTATGTCAGTACAGTGTGGAGCTGAGCAGCAGAAACTCCCATTTCAGATGAAAAATAAACCTCCCTCCTCCAGCAACAAGTGGCCTCCAGAGCAGGTTACCCCTCCAGACCAGAGGCACAAGGAACACCAGAAGACTCAGGCTATGATGTAGCATGACTTTAATGAGAAGGAGAAGGAGAACAAACCAGTTCAGAGTATGAAAAGTGCATTTCCAGCGCTAGATAAAGAAATGGATAAAACCCACTCCAGGACAAGCCGATCCCTACAAGGTGTTCTTCTGCCCCACTGCCCCATGACTATCATCTTCTGTCTACAGCCCCCTATAAGCATTTTTGCCCAGCCAGCAGCAAATGTTGTGTAGCACTGCAGGGTGTGACACCTACGTGGGAATATAAAGTAAGGCTTTAGTGAGATAAAGGTATACAGAGGCACGGTCTCAAGTGACATGCTCACATAGCTCTTTTCCTTCTGGGGGGGCTGCAGGTGCCCCCCCCAGCTGGGAAACCCGTGGGCATTTCCTTAGTCCTCTTCCCCAGTCTTGGTCCTGTGCTTCGTTTGTCCTTCCCCAGGTGGCCAGGGACACCCCTACAGCCCGCTGCCCAGGCAGAGCAGTCCTGCCTTCCCCAGCCCCCGGGTACCACCAGAGGCCACGGGGACCCCGCAGCACCGGAGGTAGCTCCCAACCGCTGCTGATGCCGTGGACCCCACTGTCGTATTTTGCGGGTAGGAGCTGAGGATGGGCCCAGGAAGGGTGACCACGACGGTGGGCGGCTGGATGACGGCAGTGGAGTCCCCGCAGCGGCGGAAGCAGGGCTGGTTGCAGCTGGTGGCCAGCGGCCGGGGACCACAGGAGGAGGGCAGGCACAGGTCGTAGCAGGACATCGCACGGCGAGGACGTACACCTGAAAGCCAGAGCCAGGGCATAAATGTAAGGCAGAGGCTGGTCCATCTCTGCTGAGCCCTCATTCAGCGGCTCCCGTAATAAGAGGTGTGGGAAAACTAGCTAGAGGGTGAGTTTGGATGGTTTAGGAACGCTGAAGGAAGGCTTTCCAAATTGGCAGGAGCCAACTTCTCCCTTTCCTCACCCCATAACCTGCTCAGGAGAAAGTGAGGAGTTTGGTTTGGACTGCACGCCTGGGGAAGCTTGAGGCACCAGACTGAGAGCACTGAGAACAGACCCCCTCCTGCACACTGCCTGCCTTCAAGCTGACAGCAAGCCTTCAGCAAGCAAAATGCTTACTGAGATGCATCTGGTTGTAGCAAAACCCACATAAATCAATATGATGTGAGCAAGCTGGACTTCATGTGAGCTGAGCTATCCCATCCCAAAATATAAGAGACTTCTGATGCCCTTCCATAAACAGGGACATATCTATCCCTGCAACCTGGGTAGGTTGTTTTTTCCTTCAACAAGAAAAGCCATCCAGGATGCACCCTGCGATGTGGTTACAGATCCTGCAAGCCCTGCATCCCGCAACCCCTCGCACTCCTCATTTTGAAGCAGAAATACACCCTTCCCCAGCACCCTCCACTGGCGGGAGGGAGGCAGGTAACAAACCTTGAACTCTTGCGGAGGACTGGGCACAAGGCATCAGCAAAAGCAACAGCTCAGTGAGGAGGAGATGGAGCCTGTCTCGACTTACCCAGGCAGAGGCAACGGCAGCAGCTGGGAGCAGGTGGTGGGGCCGGGTGTCACATGGGGTTTTATAGTGTGCCCCATGCCCCAGGGGAGAGGGTGCATACCTTCCGCCTGAAACTTCCCAACAACCAACAGTTTTCTCCTGGAAAGCTCCCCCGGCTGATTAAACAGTTCCCTCTTTCATCTGTCATGTTTTGCTTCCATTTAATACTGAGTAAGATTGAAATGATTTGGGCTACAGGCATTAATTACCTTGCTTCCTAAGGCCAAAGTACAGTTTTGGTCTTATGCCACCAGGCAGGATGGTGTTTCAGCAGAATTTAGGGCAGGCACATCCCCTGGTGCATTGCTCCCCACCTTCGTTCGAGCACAACCAACTCAGCTCCCCAGTGCACCTGAGGTGAGCTCGGGGACATAGGCTGAACACAAGAAAAACATGCATTTACCTCATCGATGGCAGGAAAACCAGGGGGCTGCAGGGGTGAAGGTGCTGGGGGACCACACATGGCTGGAAGAAAAATGCCAGAGGGCATTTCTCCTGCCCCAGATGTCCATGTACTACAGACAGACACACAGGGACTTGAGCTATCCTGGCATGAGCAAATTGTTAATGCTTTTGGATCCACTTTGAGCCTTTTGCCTTTTTTTGTTACTATTCCTCATGCCTGGGGTATGAATTCTGCTTGGAAGACACATCAAATTTTAAAAGCAAAGTAATCATGGGCTCTGGAGTCCACCCCTGAAGATGACACACACCAAAACTGACTAATTTTGTGCAGTGAGCTAATTTCTGAGGCCAAGAGCCTTTCCATTCTGATCTTTGGATATGCTAACAGTGGTGAGCCAGAAGTTCACAGCTATGCTTTCTTGTGATGGAGTGACATCATCAAGACATTTTTAATTACAGGCTGCAGCATGACACCGGATTGCTCTGCTGAAAGCCTGTTAGCTGCTAAACAGCCGGGGAGTAGCAAAAGTCCTGACCTGCACTTAAACATGAATCACCTGCACATTGGGGAGAGGGAGTCACTGGCGTGGTCCCAAGCAGGGGAATGAGCCATCAGGCTCTAGGGGCAAGGAAGGTTTGAAGAAGGCTTTTCATTTTATGCCAGCAGAGCCCAGATGAAGGCACAAACATCTTCTGCCCTGGAATAAACCATGACAGCACTGGGGCACATGTACTATGCATGTGTGGAGCTGGAGGTTGTCAGCATCACTGTTAAAGACACACCTTGTAGGGTTTTGGGGGTCATTTTAGTTCCTAGGGTGATCTGGCCTTGCAGAGCCATGGTTGATAGCACTGAATTGTCCCTAATTACTCCTCCCTGCCCTGCCTGCCAGGGCAAATAGGCCTTTCAGTGACACTGGAGTCAAGCCCAGCTATTTTTAACATCATTCTGGATGGTGAAAGAGGAAATCAGCTTTTTTGAGGTGCAGCAGAGTACACATGCTTCAGACAGAAGCCACCATGCAGCCTGCTGGAGTAAGTCAGGAGGCTGTGGTTCATCACAACCTCCTAAACAGCAATTTGGTGAGCAGGAGGAGATGAGGCTTTTTTTTAAGCTTTACTTTGCTGCATTTTGCACCACTCTTGAATGAGAAAATGATGCCACAGGTGCACCTTCGACCCACAGCCTAAGAATTGAACCTTTCTTTTGCCGGTCAGGGTTTCTTCCACTTCACTAATCATCTTCCATCTCTCTTTTTTTTGTGTGCACCCCTGTGCAGTCCCATGATCCCAGGGAAAACAGCCCTTCCTGAAGCACTCCTTTCCAGGCTGCCAGACCCAGGCTGGGATCTCTGATTTGCAGCCTCACTGCGTGTTTTTCAACCCAGTTTAAGTGTCCCAGAAGATATCCACAGATGCAGTGGTGTTTGAAATAAATGCACGGGAGTACTTAGAGAGGGCATGTTGCTGAATGTGAGTGGATCTGTATACTGAACAAGACCTTTGCCTGAAGAAGGGGAAAAAAATGTTATGTGTCAGGAAGTTAAAATAATCAGATTTGTGTAATGAATGAGATTAAAACATAGGAAAACCAGAGGTGAAAGAGCTCTTCCTGGAAATGCAGTTATCTGGAAGACAGACAAGGACTGTTTGTTCCAAGCTCCTGTTTGTTCCAGGGAATTATGGCTTTCTGCTTGACACACGACTTTCTCTGGAGGAACCACAAAAATGAGAAAACTTCACCAAACCAAACATGGCAGACCCATTTTCTTAACTTTTGCAATGGATCCAGGATGTGTGGCCATCTTCCCCCTGCAGATAAGGACATGAGAAGAAACACATCCCAGGACCAATACTCACTGTTTCCCTTCTCATCACCAGCCCCAGCAGCACTCTGCAACACCCTTTTCACCACTTTACATTTTGATTTCCAACAACCCAAGAATTAGATGTCTCTGGGACCAGCTGTAGGGTAGAAGCTGGCCCCTGCCCCAGAACTTCACCTGAAAGCCAAAGGCACATTTTGGAGCAGCAACAGACCCACTGCATCCCATCTCCAAGGGACACCTGCATCCAGCATGCTCACCCAGGGCCACAGCTGACCTGCCAGCAGTGGGACATGTGGGGACTGCTCTGAGGCGGCTGAGTGCGAGTGGGACACACCAGTGCCAGGAGGCAGCGTCCTGCCACAGACAGACCCACTGGGGCAGCTGCCCCTCCACACAGCCACGGAGCATCCTTGGCTGCCTGTGTCCTTGCCAGGGCAGGCTCGGTGTACTCCAGGGCCACTGTGTACATCCCAGGGAGCAGAGCCCAGCCGGTGCCACTGTGGAGAGCTGGGCCCTGGCTGCCGTGTGCCACCCTGGGGCTGCAGATGATCTGGTTTCATCTCACCACACGTCCCCTGTAATTGCCAGGTCCCCGGGTGGGCTGATGCTCCACAGCGCCACTGAGGCTGGCACATTCCCCCGAGGAGGCCTCATCACTACACACCAGGGCAGAGGGACACATATGCCAGGGTGGACAAAGCTCAGCAGGGTTGAAGGGTGTCCCAAGGGAGTCAGCATGTCCCCTCTCCTGTCTGCCTCTGCCTGGCAAGCCCCCCAGTCCCATCCTGCTGCAGCAGCGCCCCCATGCCATATACCACCACTTGAGGAGGAGCCTGCGCCCACCACCCCTTCCCATTTCACCACATCCAGCTGTGAGTTATGGTTTCTCAGGGGCTGTAACCCCCGTGCACCGAAAGCAGCCAAGCCAGTACTGTAGTGTCTCACAGCAGCGGGACAGGATGAGACCAGTGTTTCACTGCAGCCTGATCACTGTTTCTGGCTTGGGAGAGGCTGACAGAGGGAAGAAGCTCCCAGCTGTCCCCAGGAGCACCTCCCCAAGGCATGAGAAGGAAACGTAGCCCCAGGGAAGGTCAAAAAGCCAATGCAGGGCTTGCAGTGTGGGCAGCCTGAGCATCCTCGCCTTGCCTCCAAGGCACGGCACTGCCTGGCCACATCCTCATTTGCGGAAAGAAGGGGTGGGAGTGGGTAAGGCACCTGCAAGGCTGGCACAACACGTTTCCCCAGCTGCGTCGAAGCA
Organism: Athene noctua; assembly: GCF_965140245.1. Lineage (NCBI taxonomy): Eukaryota > Metazoa > Chordata > Aves > Strigiformes > Strigidae > Athene > Athene noctua. The sequence goes on along the minus strand of NC_134043.1, from coordinate 27,117,709 downwards.
CAGACACGCTCTGAGGAATGCAAGGCTTCCCTCTCTGCAAGATCGCTGGAATTTCAGCAGTTAAATACCCAGCAGGTGAGGTTTATTTTTTACCTCTTTTCTCTTCATCTTGCAGTAGCTTGCCCTCTTTGTTCCCCAGCAACTTTCACAGCCAGCACTGCTGCAGACACAGGAGGGAGCTTGCCAGCACGCAGCAGCTATGCCATCCTCAGAAAAAGAAGCTCTAGGATGTGGTGATGGCTCAGCAAGACACAGCTTTGTCCAGGGATGGCTTTTGGCTCCCATCAGCATGATAGGGATGCCCAGAAAGGAATAAATTGGCTGACAGAAAGCAGAAGGAAATAAAGTAGAGCACAGGCTTGGGATGTGCCCACATCACTGCCCAGCCAGCCTGTGGCTGACGTTCTCTGGCCATGGTTTGGTGATTTACCTCCTGGAGAAAGACTTAGTGAGCTGGCAGGAGGGCTCAAGAAATGGAGAGGGTCTGTACCCTACTCCTGCATGGGAACATGGGGCCTGGCACATTGCACTGAAGGACAACCCAGCTCCCTGAGCAACTGGGAGCAGGTTCAACAAGTGCGAGCAGAAACCCAGGGGCAGACAGGTATTTGACATGGCAGAACAAAAAAGAAGCAGAAGGAAGCTACCCACACTGGGTGATGCATGAAAAGCTTCACCCCTATCTGGGTGGGGGATCCCCACAGCCCCGACGAGGGTGGGATTTGAACCCACGCGTGCAAAGCACAATGGATTAGCAGTCCATCGCCTTCACCACTCGGCCACCTCGTCCCCTGTTGTAGCTGCTTTTCTGGGGATTTTTTTCTTTTTTTGACCAAAGGCCGCAAATCTGTGGCTGGTTGTCTAGAGTGTCCCCTGGAGAACCAGGCTGGGCAGGCAGAGCCCTGGTAGCTCATCTGCCTGGCCGTGGCAGCCCACTGCCCATCTCCCTGTCACAGGGCAGCAACCAAGTGCTAGCAATTCATTTGCCCCCCACCATGGTCCCTTCTCTGCCTGTGTTCAGAGGATGGCAGAGGGCAACGTGGCATTTATTTTTGTCGTAAAAGTGTGTGCCCCAGGACCTTGTTACTTGCTGCAGGTCTCCACCACCCCCAACCGCACACACCCCACCCTAATGTGTGTCCAGAGGGTTTTTCTGCATGATTCAGCACCATCTGTGCAAATAAATGGGGAAGATAGTGGGGCTCCAGCCAGCATTGGATGTACCACTTTATTTCCCAAATCCCCTGGGGTCTAGAAATAGTTTGGTTCATCTCTTCATTGTGAGCTCCCAGGGGAGAGGCTGAAGCAGAGGGAAACACTCCTCCCCTACAGGGTGGGGGTTCCCTGGGACAGAGGGGTGGGGGCTCCACTGTTTGGGGGTGGGGCAGGGCAGAGACCCCAGAGGTGCCCCCAAGCTTGGGGCAGGGAAGAAAAACAGCCGCCAGGCCCAGGCACCACTGGGAGTCGAACCCAGATTCTCCTGTTTACTAGACAGGTGCTCTAACCAGCTGAGCCATGGCGCCCACCTACCTGGCAGACATGGGGTGCCCCCCCAACACACCTGACCCTCTGCCCACCTGCAGCCACACACCCCCTCCCCATGCCCCACACTGCTGCCCCAGGTCTGATGTACCCCACCCCCAAAGCCTTTCTATCTGTCAGAGAGCAGCCCCAGTTCTGATCCAGTCCCCTGGCGCAGGGAGCCCAACACATCCCCTACCACCATCAGCTGGGTTTTGGGGTCCCAGCCCCTGCAGGAACTTGCTACCCCCTCCTCTTTCCCTGTCAGAGCCCTGCCAGCTGCCCCAGCCCCTGCACTGCCCTGAGGCCACTGCCTCTGCCTTGGGTCTCTCTCTCTGGCTGCTCAACTCCCCCCAGCATCCCAGGGGTCCCCAGGACATCACTCACCTGCCCAACTTACCGATGAGTGCCAAAGGCCAACGCAGACAATCTCAGTGCAGCCTCTAAGGACTCAGGCACCCCTAAAGTCTCCAGTTTCTTGAGAGGTGTGTGAGACACACTGAGGGAGAGAGGGGCTGTGAGCAGCTCCCCAGCACGGCAGGTGTTGGTGACACCTGTGCTTACTCAGCCACATTTGCCTCCTCCTGGCCCAGCTCAGATGGGCTCCAACACTGGGAAGGGGTCTTGGGAGTGGGACTAAGCCTGCTCAGCCCCAGAGACCCAGCAGGAAGGCTGAAACACGGAGGATGCAACACAGCTCTGCAGTACCCTCCAGCCGTCCCAGCTGCCAAAGAGGACCCTACACAGCAGATGTCCCTAGCACAGGACCAGGTCCAGGTTCAACTCCCTGACAAGACCCCCTTCTGGGCACTCCCTGAAAAAAGGCATGGAGATGCTGGGGGTTGAACCCAGGGCCTCTTACATGCAAAGCAAGCGCTCTCCCACTGAGCTACATCCCCCTGCCCAAGGGCCTGGGAAAATCCCCTCAACCCCCACCACTTCTCCACTGCTCACCCTGCTCTGTTCCCAGGGCCCTGACCCCAGAATCAGACCCTTGGGGTACACACTATCAACACTTGGGGGTTCATCCTGCCCATGGGGAAGCATCTACGAGGTCCCACGGGGAGACAGGACCTGGCACGGACCCCTCTGCTGGACACTGCACCCTCGCCCTGTCCCAGTAAAGCCATGGTCCCAGACAACAGTGGGGAAGGTGGGTGGCCAAAAGGAGGGCTCGTCCGGGAGTTGAACCCGGGACCTCTCGCACCCTAAGCGAGAATCATACCCCTAGACCAACGAGCCGGGGTGTGCAGTGGCCCGGCACCCCCAGGCTGTGCCGGGCACTGGGGTGCGGGGGGACACTGGGGTGCTGGGGGCACTGGGGTGCGGGGGGACACTGTGGTGCGGGGGGACACTGGGGTGCGGGGGGCACTGGGGTGCTGGGGGCACTGAGGTGCTGGGGGACATTGTGGTGCGGGGGGACACTGGGGTGCGGGGGGGCACTGGGGTGCTGGGGGGCACTGGCTGCCCAGGGACGCCGTGCCCCAGGAGCCGCTTTCTGCGGCTAGGCCCTGCCCCCAGCCCCTGGGGAGCAGCGCGGCCTGAGGGCGGGTGTGGGGACGCACCGGCCACCCCGGACACTTCCCCACCGCACGGGACAGCGGGGGGCCCGGGGGTGCCCGCGGCGGGACGGGGTGGGGGCAGGTGTCCCCCTGGGGAGCACCCGCCTGGGCTGTGATGGCCGAGGGGTGAAGGCGTTGGACTCGAAATCCAATAGGGTCTCCCTGCGCAGGTTCGAATCCTGCTCACAGCGACGGATTTTACCCACCGCGCCGGTATCCGTGCTGGGAGGCCCAGCTGCTGTGGGTGATAGCTCCTGCGTCAGGAAACGGGCTCTATGGCTGAGTCCCCAGAAATGCCCCAACTTGGAGCAGCGATGGCCTCAAAGAAGAAGGGGCACAGGTTAGATTCCCCTAGAGTTTTCAGGTTTTCCACACCTAAGAGAGGTGAGGAAAGGGCCATTAAGGGGACTGGGGTGTGGACCATGTTGCTGAGCTGGCACATGGCTCTCCATCATGGCCCTATGCCTTGTCCGATGTCGGGAGGGAGAGGGCAGCGCCCTGGGGCTCCCTCCACCTGCGCTGTGCACGGCTTGGCCTGTGCAGAGCCCGGAGCTGTGGGAGACAGGAGCTGGGCTGGGTCCCTCCCGCACACCCCATCTTGTTGGCCTAAGGGTATAATTAGCACTTAGGGTGCAAGGGGTCCCAGGTCCAACTCCCAGACGAGCCCTCCTTTTGGACACTGACCACCCACCTCCCACACAGCTGCTACCACCAGAACTCATCACAAGAGACAGCCTGAGCCCTGCAGGGAAGGGACACAAGGTGCCCCCACACCCTGCAGTGCCCTGGCAGGGGAGGGAAAGGGCCTTTGGCATTGTGTGCAGGCTGCAGGTGCCAAGAAGCATCCCCAGGAGAGCAGTGCCTGCAAGCAGACGCCGAGATTTCCTAAGGGGTTGTTTAAAGGCCTCTGCCAGCTCACAGCTGTCAGGGAGAAGGGGTGTGGGGAGAGAAAAAGTGGAGATGCTGGGGGTTGAACCCAGGGCCTCTTACATGCAAAGCAAGTGCTCTCCCACTGAGCTACATCCCCTCTGCATGGGCAGGGGTGGGGGGCCTGGGAAAATCCCCGGAATCCCCCAGCACTTCCCAAGTGCCCACCTTGCTGCGTTCCAGGGCCCTGAGACCAAAAACAGACGCTCGGGGCACTCAGTGGCAGATCTTGGGCGTCCCTCCTGCCAGGGGGACTCAGCCAGGCAGGCCGTGGCACTGCCCCCTCTGTGCTGGACACTGCTGCCCTTCACATGCTCCAGTTGTGCCGCAGTTGCGGGCACTGCAGGGGAAGGGGGGGTGCCCAAAAGGGAGGGCTCGTCCGGGAGTTGAACCCGGGACCTCTCGCACCCAAAGCGAGAATCATGCCCCTAGACCAACGAGCCAGGGTGCTGCACTCCCTTTTGCCCCCAGCCCCTGTGCTCCATGCAGTTTTGGGGTCTCATGGGGCAGCTGAGGGGGTGTGTGACTCTTGGCACACTCTGCGAGCAGGGGGGTCCCTCTTGCCATCCCTCATCAGTGGATCCAGCAGCTGGAGGTGGCCACGGGACATTGGTGCCCAGCATCTCCAAGTCTCACCGTTTCCAGGGCTTTTTCTCCTCAAAACCACCTCCCTGGCTCTTGCCAAGGTTGACATGGCTGGTGCTTTGCAGCATCACCCAGCAGCCTCTTCCTCCATGGGGCATCACCCAAAGCAGATGTCCCACTCTCATCTGGCTTTGTCACCACTCCCAGAAAATCCCTGCCACTGCTTCCTTCCCCAGCCCCCCGCAGCTGCTGACCATGGAGCTTTGCAGGCCCTGGGCATCCCTCCGGTGCCCACAGGTGCCAACGAGGCCAGGACGGGGAGGGGGATGTCTCCAGGGTAGAGCAGTGGCCTGATTTTCTGGATGAGGCCACTGGTCAGGGGCTGCCAGTAGCTGTGCCAGGGCGGGCAGGCGAGACGCTGAGGGAAGCCCGTCTGGAAGCGCCATCACCGTTGGCACCACGGCCCTGGGCAGAGCAGCCCAGCTGGGGTGTCACCCCGTGTGTGCCCACAGGGGCTGCACGGGGCAGTGGGTGGCCAAAAGAGGGCTCGTCCGGGAGTTGAACCCGGGACCTCTCGCACCCTAAGCGAGAATCATACCCCTAGACCAACGAGCCGGGGTGTGCAGTGGCCCGGCACCCCCATGCTGTGCCGGGCACTGGGGTGCGGGGGGCACTGGGGTGCTGGGGGCACTGGGGTGCGGGGTCAGGGTCTGGGCTGGGTCCCCTCTGCGCATCCCATCTCCTTGATCTAGGGGCACCATTCTCACTTAGGGTGCGAGAGGTCCCCGGTCTAAGGCGCCGACGAACCCTCCTTTTGGGCAGCAGTGTCGGGCAGAGGCTCTGTGGGGACAGATGTGTCCCAGATGGGGCGACGCTGCGGGGCACATGGGGGGACGGGCGTCTTCCCCAGGTGAGCCGCGTCCCCTCTGTTGGGCAGGTGCCGGCCGTGTGGTGAGCGAGGTGCCAGCCGGGGTGCCGTGTTGAGAGGCAGAGGTCAGGCACAGGCGGTGTGGTCGCCATGTGTGCGGGGAAGGGTCTGTCAGGGCAGCGGGGGATGCTGTATCGTGTGTGGTGTGGCAAGCAGCTCCGCAGTGGTTCAGGCGTGCGTGGGGGCCTGTTGCAGAAGAGCGTGTGCGCGTTGTGTCCCCGTGTCATGGTGGCAGTGAGAGGTGCGTCAGCGGCCCCATGGCCCCGGCGGGCCAGGCAGTGTCCATAAAGCCCTGAAGGGCAGGGTGAGCATCTGCAGGAGGTTGGTGAAGTGCCAGGTCTTTAGTGGGAGTGATGAGAAAGGCAGGTGAGAGGCTGTTTCAGGGGGATGTAGCTCAGCGGGAGAGCGCTTGCTTTGCATGTAAGAGGCCCTGGGTTCAACCCCCAGCATCTCCAGCTTTTGCTATCCCAGACGCCCCTCCCCGCTGGCTGTGGGGCTGGCAGAGCCCCCGACAGCCCTTAGAAAATCTCTGGGGCTGCCTGCAGGCACAGGTGTGTCCTGGGAATTCTTCTTGGCACCCACGGCCTGCAGGGAAATGCCTGTGGCCCTTTCTGTCCTCTGCCTGGGCACTGAGGGGTGTGGGGACAAGTTGTGTCCCTTGCCCACGGGGCTCAGGGTGTCTCTTGGGGTGAGTTGTGGTGGTGGTGGGAGGAGGGGGGTGGGTGCTCACAAGGAGGGCTTGTCTGGGAGTTTGACCCAGGACCTCTCACACCCTAAGCAAGAATTATACCCCTAGACCAACATGATGGGGTACGCAGAGGGGACCCAGCCCAGCTCCTGTCCCCCACAGTCCCATGGCCCCAGGCACCACACATGCCAAGCCATGCCCAGCACAGGTGGGTGCTGCCCTCTCTTTCCTGTCTGCTCTCTGGACACCAGCTCCCCCAGGGACAAGGCACAAGGCGATGCAAAGGACTCCACTCAGCATCTCAGGGAAATGCCACTTCCCTACCTATGCCAGGGTGCAAAACCTGGAACATGTTGGAGGGGTCCTGTGTCCAACCTGGCCTGTGCACCTGCGGCTCCCCCTGTCCCAGGCTGTCCTCGCTGCCCCCGCTGTCCCGTGCAGTGGGGAAGTGTCCGGGGTGGCCGGTGCGTCCCCACACCCGCCCTCAGGCCGCGCTGCTCCCCAGGGGCTGGGGGCAGGGCCCAGCCGCAGAAAGCGGCTCCTGGGGCACGGCGTCCCTGGGCAGCCAGTGCCCCCCAGCACCCCAGTGCCCCCCAGCACCCCAGTGCCTCCCGCACCCCAGTGCACCCCAGTGCCTGGCTCGTTGGTCTAGGGGTATGATTCTCGCTTAGGGTGCGAGAGGTCCCGGGTTCAACTCCCGGACGAGCCCTCCTTTTGGCCACCCACCACCCTCCTCCTACCACCACCAAAATTCACACCAAGACACCCTGAGCCCCCATAGACAAAGGACACAACCTGCAGTGCCCAGGCAGGGGAGAGAGATGTCCACAGGCATTTCCCTGCAGCCTGTGGGTGCTAGTAAGCATTCCCAGGACACCAGTGCCAGCAGGCAGCCCCAAAGAATTTCTAGTGGCTTTGAGCGGATCTGCCAGCATTGCAGCTGACAGGGAGGAGGGGGACTGGAGAGGCAAAAGCTGGAGATGCTGGGGGCTGAACCCAGGGCCTCTTACATGCAAAGCAAGCGCTCTCTCACTGAGGTACATCCTCTCTCTATGGACAGGGCTGGGGTCTGAGCAATTCCCCTCACTGCTGCCTCACTGCCCCTTCCTCACCCTGCACTGCCCCCAGGGCCCTGACACCAAAACCAGACACTCCATCGTCCCAACTGTTGCTTCTAAGGGGCTCCATCCTGTCCGTGGGGACATGCCCCCTCCAAACACTCTGCCTATCCCCACTGCATCAGGCACCAGTGCCCTCACATCACCCCAGCCCTCGTCCCACCACGGGCTGGGGCCACACACGGTAGCCAAGGACAGTGAGTGCCCCAAAGTAGGGTTTGTCTGGGAGTTGCATTTGGGACCTCTCGCACTCAAAGCAAGAATCATACCCCTAGACCAACAAGCCTGTGTTCTACAGAGGGGTAGGACCCCCTGCTTGTGCTTCAGTACACAGGGAACTGGTTGGTGTGGGATGGGACCTGTGCAAGCTGGTTTTGGCCCCAGTGGACATTCATAGCTGGAGGGTCCCCCTTGCTCTGCCCTGTCTGCAGGGCTGGAACCTGGACATGGCCACTGACTCTAAAAGCCACAGGACCAAGAGGACTAGGGTGCTCAACAGGAACCTCAGGTGCTAGCAACTATGAGTGAAGGGGATGTAGCTCAGTGGGAGAGCGCTTGCTTCGCATGTAAGAGGCCCTGGGTTCAATCCCCAGCATCTCCATTCTTTTTTTTTTTTTTTTTTGCCTCCCTGATACCCACCACCTCCACAGGGCACTGGTGATAAACTCCACTTGTACTTCTGGAAGGCATCCCCAAATCAGGGGAGGATTCCCCATGTGCCAGGCACAGCTGCCTATAGGGGATGTGGTAGCAGCAGTGCCACACTCTGCCATCCTCCCCTGCCCTCCCGTCTCCACCCAGGAGAGGATGAGCCCGGCCATGGTTTGGCAGTGGTGGCACCATCCCAGCAGAGGAGATGTGGCTGAGGGAGCTGCCTGTCCCCCCTGTGCAGGGCAGGTCACCCTTTCCATGCCCAAAAGACAGGCTCCCCTGGGACTCAGACCCAGCACAGTAGAAGGGCAGCAAGCTGCCTTCACTCTCCAGCTGTGGGGTTCCTGCGGGCGGGGGCTGCGTTTTGACCCCACACCCCATCCCGCCGTGGGTAAAATCTGTCGCTGTGAGCAGGATTCGAACCTGCGCAGGGAAACCCTATTGGATTTCAAGTCCAACGCCTTCACCCCTCGGCCATCACAGCCCGCGGTGCGTCCGTGTGGACCACTGACCGCCTGGCTCTGCCCTGCAGTCTGCCCCTGGGGGGAAACTGTCCCCCAGCCTGGTGTGGGGACATCTGCACAGTCCCTCTACGCCTTGGTAGCCCCAGTACCCACACTTGCCAGGGTTGGGAAAGGGGAACATCTAGGGGTATTCATAAATAGCTGGGAACAAATCCAGTTACAGCTGAGAGCCTCACCACAGGCACCAAAGGGAAACATCCTCCAGTAGATGACCAGGGAAAAAACAACTTTTGGGGTCGGGGGGGAAAGGACTTGGAAGAAACCCAAGGTCTCTTACATGCAAAGCAAGCATTCTCCTACTGAATTATATCTCCTCTGCATGGGCAGGGGTGGAGGCCCGCACAACTTCCCTCACCCGCCACCACTGCCCCACTGCCCCCTGCTCACCCTGCTCTGCCCCCAGGGTGCTGACTCAAAAAACAGACCCTCAGGGTGCGCAGTCAGCTCTTGGGGGTCCCACCCAGGACATGTCACCGACCCCTCTCTGGTGGGCACTACTGTCCTCATCATGCCCTGGTTCTGCCATGGTCCCGCATGCCAGCCAAGGCAGGTGGGTGGCCAAAAGGAGGGCTCGTCCGGGAGTTGAACCCGGGACCTCTCGCACCCGAAGCGAGAATCATACCCCTAGACCAACGAGCCAGGATACTGTACCCCCATGCACCCCCAGATCCATGCCCCACAATTTTGGGTGTTGGTGAGGGTGGCTGATGCTGCCTTTTGCCCCTGGCACAGACCGAGCAGGGAACTCCATCTTACTGTGCCCAGGACGTTGGGGCAGTGTCTGGATGTGGCCACAGTACATAGGTGCCCTAGCCCCAGCGGCCACAGAGGCAACTGGACCACAGGCATCAGTGGGGACCCCTGCGTGCAGACCTGTCCACGGGCAGGGGGATGTAGCTCAGCGGGAGAGCGCTTGCTTTGCATGTAAGAGGCCCTGGGTTCAACCCCCAGCATCTCCAGCTTTTGCCTTCCCAGACCCCCCTCCCTGCCAGCTGCAGGACTGGCAGAGCCCTCCGGACCCCCCAGGAAGAGTCCTGGGGCTGCCTCCAGGCACATCTGGCCCAGGGTTGTGGGGGACAGCAGTGGATGCTCGCACCCAACGTCAGGACCCCTAAGAGAGGGAGCTGCCCTGCTCGCCATGCCCAACCCAAAGCTGTGGTGATTGTGGGGGGACAAGGGGACAAAAGCCAACAGCTGACCCCAGGTGAACTCTGCGCTTCCCAGACAAAGCCTAGGCAAACTTTGCCCAAAGGGAGACCTCCCCTGGGAGTTGGACCCAGATTCTCTTTTCCTTGAAGGTGGAACTGTACCCCAAACCTGCATTGGGTCCAGCCCTCCCCATTTGCCTCACAGTCCTGGGCTCGGTGTGGGTCCCACTGGTAAAAGCATCTGCAGACAAGGCCACAACTGACACCCCATGACTGTGGGTCCCCAGCCTATATGGTTGTCCCTCCACAAAGGGGAAGATTTCACCTGGCCCCAGCGCAAGGGGCCATGGCTCTCTGCCATACTTTGCCTCACTCTCCGGGGAGCAGCAGGGAAGAGGTGGGGTGCAGGGCTGGCACGGCTGTAGACCCCAGCTGCCTCCCACTCCTGCTCCCCCAGACGGCTCCTATAAGCAGCAGATAAAATCCGTCGCTGTGAGCAGGATTCGAACCTGCGCAGGGAGACCCTATTGGATTTCGAGTCCAACGCCTTCACCCCTCGGCCATCACAGCCCAGGCAGGTGCTCCCCAGGGGGACACCTGCCCCCACCCCGTCCCGCCGCGGGCACCCCCGGGCCCCCCGCTGTCCCGTGCGGTGGGGAAGTGTCCGGGGTGGCCGGTGCGTCCCCACACCCGCCCTCAGGCCGCGCTGCTCCCCAGGGGCTGGGGGCAGGGCCCAGCCGCAGAAAGCGGCTCCTGGGGCACGGCGTCCCTGGGCAGCCAGTGCCCCCCAGCACCCCAGTGCCCCCCCGCACCCCAGTGCCCCCAGCAGCCCAGTGCCCCCCGCACCCCAGTGCCCCCAGCACCCCAGTGCCCCCCAGCACCCCAGTGTCCCCCCGCACCCCAGTGCCCGGCACAGCCTGGGGGTGCCCAGGCACTGCACACCCCGGCTCGTTGGTCTAGGGGTATGATTCTCGCTTAGGGTGCGAGAGGTCCCGGGTTCAACTCCCGGACGAGCCCTCTTTTGGCCACCCACCACGCCCCTCCCCCCTGCCAGCGCGAGGTCATCTGGGACCCAGCTGTCAATTTTTATCCCCCAGAGACACCCCACAGTTGTCCAGGCTTCAAGCATTGTGTGACCACAGCACTGTCCCCCATCTCTGGCATCCCAACCCTGTTCCCAGGCCCATTGGTCCCGCAGGGTTACCCTGGTGTCGGGGTGGCCATGGGATGGGGACAGGGGCTCAGCAGGGGCCATAGCCATGGCACAGACCTCGGGTGTGGAGCACCCCACACCTGTGGGGTAGGTGGGCGCCATGGCTCAGCTGGTTAAAGCGCCTGTCTAGTAAACAGGAGATCCTGGGTTCAACTCCCAGTGGTGCCTGGGCCTTGGGGCTGTTTTTCCTCCCTGCCCCAAGCTGGGGGCACTGCTGGGGTCTCTACCTCAACTAAGGGTCACCAGTAGCCCCACTTCTTTCTGCCCCATCAGGTTTTCCACTAGTTCCCACAGCCTCCTGTTCTTTTGCCCTTCAAAGAGGGTCCAGTGGTGACTTCTCAGTTACCCTCTTCAGTGGGGGTTGCATCCCCATGTCCTGGCAGGGCCAACAACTGCTCTCTACTTCTCTGCCCCAGTTTTCCCCCTCCCATTGATGAAACTGCCCTGGCACAGTCTGGGTGCATGCTTTTACTGAAAGTTCATTTCAGGGTAGGGATAGGGACAGTCCTGGAGATGCTGGGGAATATCTGGAAGTCTAGGTGAGGGCAAAAAGGACTTGGGAGCACCTCTGGGGAGCAGAATAGGTACTGGGGGGCTGGCAGCAGCACTTGTTCAACGATGGAGCCCAAGGGGATGAGAGCAAGGTGCCCCCTGAGTGTAGCAGGGCTAAGGCATCTCCTGGTGGATGTGGGGTCCTGGGAGACGGGACTCTGGGCACCAGGTCTGATGAGGGGCTGCATCATGGGATTGGGTGCCCTGCAACAGGTTTCCAGCACTCATTATGGGCAGCAGAGGAGACACAGATCATTCAGGGCCATGTTGTCCCTCTTCAGCCCCTGTGCAGGATCCTGCTGCATCTGAATGCCACACACTGCCCTGGGACAGTGAGGGCTCCAGCTGCCCCACTGGCTCCAGGTGGACCCTGACTCCTCCAGGATGTGCCCACTGGTGGCGGCCACTTCATCGCTTAGGAGCCTGTGCTGGGACGCCTGGACCCGCAGTGTTCACACAGGTGCCCTTAGGGGGGCACCAGTGGGCCTCTGACTGGTGGCCCCAACTAGATGGGGGAGAGACACGGTCGGTGCAGAGGCCAGGGGGTGCAGGAGGAGGAGGCAGCCACAAAGGAGGCTCTCCAGCCATGGAGAGGGGACGGGGACTGATGGAGGCTCACCTGCCGCTCTGGGACTCGGCTGTGAAGCCAACACAGGGGTCTCTGCCATGGGAGCAGTGCAGCTGAATCCTGTTGAGCGCCATGTCTGTCCTCCATCACCCCCTGGGGAGACTCTACCTGCGAGGGGGTGGAGGTGGGGGGTTAACTGCCCACAGGAGCAGGAACCCCAGACCAGTCGTGGGCATCATCACAGCAGCTGCACCTTGAAGATAACACCACTGGCATAGGAGTCCTTGGGACACGTCTCTGGTCAGGCCCAGTCTCCCCGGGGTCCCCCATTGGACATAGTGATGACTGAGGCATCCCTCCCACCCAGGTCCCACTCCTGCCTCCGCCCTATGGCACCAGCAAGCCCCGCGGGCAGCAGCAGGACCTGTCCCCCCAGCATGGCTGCCCTGCCTGCAGCCGGCCCGCCAGGCTTCTTATACCTAGCAGGGCTGGCAGAAGGGACGTGACAGCATCTCAGTTACCTTCCCAGGGTGCCCGGACCTGTCAGACAGGCAGGATTAGCTGCAGCCTCTACAGAGAGCCCCACACCCCCCCTGCCATTTAGCACTAAACAAACCCATGAGCAAACAATGCACCACACTGCGGAGCAGGCTGCACACCCACCTTTAGCCTAGGAACAACGACACAGCACATTGCCACTCACTACAAATTTATTGGATACAAAAAGTGTTTACAGCAGGTGGCCTGAAACCCGTCCTAAACTTGGAAAAGGATGATCTTGGTTGGAGGGTGCACACAGAGTGAAGTTTCTGTTGCCTTTTTTAGTTCATTTTGTTAGCTGATTAGCATACTAGACGAGGAGGAGCAGGTTTTCCACAAACTCATTTTCATGAGAGATGAGGGAAAAGGTGAAACAGGGGTTCCAGTTGAGTCAGTGGTCCTTGCCCAACTTTGTTTTTTCCTCTGTTCCCAGAGATTTTATCAGTCTTCCCAGAAATGATCCCCTCTTACCAGTTCTTTTTACCACTTCAATGGCAAAGGCACCACAAAGTATTGGGCACAGTCACACTTGTGCTTGAGGGGAAACATCTGGTTTAGTCCATGTCTGCCCCTCCAAGGCTTATCTAAGGAGTATGTCAATACAACTGCAAGGGAGTAGGGGGTGCATCCTTCAATCCACTCCCACTTCCTTGGGTGATATTCCTTAGACTTATCCAAAGGCTGCAGCTTGTCCTTGAGATTTTCTGTGTTTGAGACATTCCTTCAGTTCCTTACACATGGCAGACCAAGCACTTGATACTAGATGTCCCCTGGGGCTCAGACACCACTGGGAGTCGAGTCCAGGGTCCCCGTGTGGGGCAGGAGTTTGACCCAACCCCAGTGATGTAGTGAAAACTCAATAACTGGAGTTATTAAGCAGGTATTCCTTTATTACAGCACCGGCTGTGTGTGTGTGTGCATTAGGAGGAGAGGTCCCACACTCCTAGATACATATAGATACATATGCGTGTTAGATACATATGTATCTATGTATAGATACTTATGTACCTATACGTATGTAGATACGTATAGATACATATGTGTAAGTTTTCCAAGAAAAGGCCAGAGTGTTCAAATGATTTTCTAGAAATCGTTACATAGTTCTTGCCCCAACCACACATGCTCTGTAAAATGTGGTGGTGGTCATTGCGTGTTCTCTGGTGGTCATTTGATGAAGGCTTGAAAACTTCCTCGCTGGTAACTTCCGACCTTTTGCCAGTTTGTGCTGAGCTGTGTGCTTCAGGTGGTCAGAACCACTCTCTGTACAATCCCATTATCTCTAGGCACGGCTCTATCTTCCTTCTCTGCAGGGATGTGCTGTTTTTATCACAGAAACACAGAACTGTTTAGGTTGGAAAAGCCCTTGAAGCTCCTCCAGTCCAACCATGAACCTCCCACTGACCGTTCCCAACTCCACCAGATCCCTCAGCGCTGGGTCAACCCGACTCTTCAACCCCTCCAGGGATGGGGACTCCCCCCCTGCCCTGGGCAGCCCATTCCAACCCCTAACAACCCCTTCTGGGAAGAAATGCTTCCTAAGAGCCAGTCTGACCCTGCCCTGGTGCAGCTTGAGGCCATTCCCTCTTGTCCTGGCGCTGGTTCCTTGGCTCAAGAGACTCATCCCCCCTCTCTGCACCCTCCTTTCAGGGAGCTGTAGAGGGCGATGAGGTCTCCCCTCATCCTCCTCTTCTCGAGATTAAACCCGCCCAGTTCCCTCAGCCGCTCCCCGTACGACCTGTGCTCCAGACCCTGCACCGGCTCCGTTGCCCTTCTCTGGACACGCTCGAGTCATTCAATGGCCTTTTTAGAGTGAGGGGCCCAAAACTGAACCCAGTCATCGAGGGGCAGCCTCACCAGTGCCAAGATCCCTTCCCTGTCCCTGCTGGCCACGCTATTGCTGACACAAGCCAGGATGCCATTGGCCTTCTTGGCCCCCTGAGCACACTGCTGGCTCCTGTTCATCGGGCTGTCAATCAACCCCCCCAGGTCCCTCTCTGACTGGCAGCTCTCCAGCCACTCCTCCCCAAGCCTGTAGCGCTGCTGGGAGTTGTTGTGGCCCAAGGGCAGCCCCCGGCATTTGGCTTTATTGAAACTCCTCCAGTTGGCCTCAGCCCATGGCTCCAGCCTGTGCAGGCTGTGAGTCTGAAAAGCACCGCTCAGTTCGGAACGTCGCCCCGCGCGTGGGCCGCAGGCCAGGCCATGCCGGGCTGCCGCCAGCTCTGTCCCGCCGCAGCAAAAAGGCTCCGACGAAGGTGGGATTCGAACCCACGCGTGCAGAGCACAATGGATTAGCAGTCCATCGCCTTCACCACTCGGCCACCTCGTCCCGGCCCGGGCGCGCCGGGCCCCGCCCCTGGGTAACGGCGGGGCCGCCGCCGCCCCGCGGGGTCCGGCCCGGCCCAGCGCCCGCCGCTCGCTGGAGGCCCGGCCCGGGCCCGGCCCGCCGGCGCCCTCTTAGCGCAGCCGGCAGCGCGTCAGGCTCATGCTCGGAAGGCGTGAGTGCGAGCCTCAGAAAATAAGGGCTGGGCTTTTGCCGCCCCGCCCGGCGGGGCGCGTTCCGCCGTTTCTGGGCCCGGCGCAGCGGCGTGCAGGGTGTGTGCGGCGGGCGCAGCCCCGTGCCCCCTGCGCGGTGCGTGCTGGTGGGTTTGGGGTGCAGGAAAAGGTGGGGGGGTCGGTCCGTGTGTATTTGCGGGCTGGGCGGGCCGCCGGTCGGGGCAGCAAAGCCGCTGCCCTCTCTTACACTCGAAGTGTTGACCCTGCGCCTGTGCGGCGGGGGCCGTGTCGCGGCCGGCCCTTAGAGGCCCCGCGGCGGCGGGCGGCGGCGGGCGCCGGCAGGGACCGGGACGCGCGCCCCGCGCCACCCGCCTGCCGGCCCAGTGGCCACGGCCAGCCGCGCCTCAGCCCTTGTGCTCGCTCCACACGCCTCGCTTCCAGGCCCACCCACGGCAATCACCGCGTCTCCTGCCGACACCCACCTGCTGCGGGAGCACACGCAGCCACAACACCCTCCACAGACAGCACCCGCAGCCCCGCACACTGACCGCTAAACAACGCCAACACAAAACAGCCCAACGCGCTGCACAACAGCCTGCGCCAACACCTTTGGCCGAGGAACAACCACACAGCACATCGCCACATGCTAAAAAGTTACCAGGTACAAAAAGCATTTACAGCAGCTGGCCTGAAACCCGGCCTAAACTTGCAAAAGCCGAACAAGCAATGAGGTCTCTTATAAATCTGTAGCAAGGACAAGGGAGAGGGAAAGAAGGGAGGGAGGGAGAGGGAAAGAAGGGAGGGAGGGAGAGGGAAAGAAGGGAGGGAGGGAGAGGGAAAGAAGGGAGGGAGGGAGAGGGAAAGAAGGAAGGGAGGGAGAGGGAAAGAAGGAAGGGAGGGAGAGGGAAAGAAGGAAGGGAGGGAGAGGGAAAGAAGGGACAGGGGAGCCAATGAAATCTGGATCACTAGCCCTGGATCCAACATTATCTCAGGTCGGATAATCTTGGGTGGAGGGTGTGCACAGAGCAAAGTTTCTGTTGCATTTTAAAGTTAATTTTATTAGCTGATTAACATACTAAACAAGGAGGGGCAGGTGTTCCACAAAGTCATTTCCATGAGAGAATCAGGAAAAGGTGGAACAGGGGTTCCAGTTGAGTCGGTGGTCCTTGCCCGCTTTGTTTTTTCCAAGGCCTGTGCAGCTGCCTCTGCAGCTGGGTGGGCCAGCGGGCTGTGAGTCTGAAAAGCACCGCTCAGTTCGGAACGTCGCCCCGCGCGTGGTACCGCAGGCCAGGCCATGCCGGGCTGCCGCCGGCCCCGTCCCGCCGCAGCAAAAAGGCTCCGACGAAGGTGGGATTCGAACCCACGCGTGCAGAGCACAATGGATTAGCAGTCCATCGCCTTCACCACTCGGCCACCTCGTCCCGGCCCGAGCGCGCCGGGCCCCGCCCCTGGGTAACGGCGGGGCCGCCGCCGCCCCGCGGGGTCCGGCCCGGCCCAGCGCCCGCCGCTCGCTGGAGGCCCGGCCCGGCCGCGGCCCGCCGGCGCCCTCTTAGCGCAGCCGGCAGCGCGTCAGTCTCATAATCTGAAGGTCCTGAGTTCGAGCCTCAGAGAGGGCAGCGCTTTTGCTGCCCTCCCCGGCTGGGAGCGGGGCCGGCGCCCGCAGCACCCCCCCCCCCGCGCATTGACCGATAAACAACACAAACACAAACCAGCCCAACACCCTGCGCACCAGGCTGCACCAACACCTTTTGACAAGGAACAACCACACACCACATTGCCACGCACTACAAATTTATTAGGTATAAAAAGCATTTACAGCACCTGGCCTGAAACCCGTCCTAAACCACCTCTGGGTTTTCACAGCTGAAATGTAGGTAAATCAACACCAGCAACAGGAGCACTGGCTTAAAGCACAGCAGAGAACAGCACAAAGGATTCACTTTTCATGCAGCTAGCGAAAGTTAACTCTGCCCAGCAAAAGTAGATGTAGCACGAACAGTCTCACAGCAGTTTGTTCAGTTTAAATTTCTTATTTCAACTTAATATTAAACCTAGAATAGCAATAGTGGCTTAAGAGAAATAATACAAATGCTATTAAAAAACTAACTATAAAATTATTTTTGGAAAGTAGCTGACAGTTTTGGAGTACTGAAAATTTCAAATGACATTAGAAACAAGTCAGACAGCTG
Organism: Athene noctua; assembly: GCF_965140245.1. Taxonomy (NCBI): domain Eukaryota; kingdom Metazoa; phylum Chordata; class Aves; order Strigiformes; family Strigidae; genus Athene; species Athene noctua. The sequence continues at coordinate 27,100,502 of NC_134043.1, read as the reverse complement.
ATCTCTGACAGGCAAGATCATCACTGTTTACTGCCAAAGCTGCAGCAATTTGCATTTTACCAGGCAGAAGTTTGTCAGCAGATCTTTCTCAGGTATTATAAATAATTTACAAAGACTACTTGTACAGGAGTACTGCAGACATGAAGTTTATCTTCATACTGTTTACTGGGAATCAAACCACACTGCTGCTGCAAGGTAGCTTCTGGATGAAGCAAGCAAGCACTGAGCTGGGACATCATCTCAGGGACTGTGTCTATTGAGAGCAATTGCTTTGATGTTCCCAGGGCCTCTGCTACCTTATAGTTCTCTACAATTAGAGCTGGTAAAAAGAAAATAAAATTTAAAAAATCACCACTAAGTGTCAATGTAAGGCCTTCCAAAAAAAGGATTTGACTCATCTCTGTATCTGAGAAGCAGAAAAGGAGGGAGTCCCAGACCAACCAGAGTTTAGTTGTGAATCAAAGGGACACAGTGAGCCCAAGGCAGCCATGCTACGAGGGCCCAGGCCCCACGTGTGCTCTGTTCTCCCAGAAGTACACCTGCTTTTTCTGAAATGCTCCCCAGGACCTTATCTGTTCAATCAGGCAGACCTGGATTTCTCTGGCAAGTGTCTTGGTCTGCACATGTATCTCAGCTCCACTCAAATATCCACCATGTCCACCAGAGCAGACAGATGGAGCTCGGAGGCAACTTCACCCTCCTTGGTTGCTCTGAGGAGCCATTGCAAGTGTTTCAGTCTGTCCGACAGCATGGGGCTTAGCTCCTCCGCCAAAAGCTTGCATTCCTCTTGACTCCCACCCTGGGCAGAAGGAAAAGAGAGGAGACTGAGAAAAAAAACCAAGGAGCTTCTTAGCTCACTGGCTGTTCCCCCACTTTTGAGAACCATGGAGGTCAGCACCCCCCCACCCCCACTCCTGAAAAGGTAAGGCAAAAATGGCATGTTCTATTTCTGTTCCCAGCTTCCCTTTAATGGGGGAAGATAACGCACAACAGCGATTCCCTGCGTTACAGTGTAGCACCACAAGGGATAGTATTATGACTGCCAGCAGCAGAAAGCATGAACACCTGTGAAGAACTCTTATTCCAGATCCCTCCCTGGAAAGAGGTTATTTCCAAGGCGTAGTTTTTCAATTCTTTATTTCCCAAGTCTACCCAGTACCGCACACTAAGGTAATTCCCACTGAAGGTTTTGCGACTGCAGCAGGTTTGGCACCTGCACTCCTCAGAACTAGTTAATTCTCAGTACCACCCTTTCTTACCTCTTGAGCAGATGATGCAGGATTCTTCATCAGTGGACAGGTGACAGCTGGGGTGGAGACCAGAGACTGGGGGAGGTAGAGAGGAAGACCTACAAAATCACCGAGGGGCTCAATGTTCTCAGCTAGACATTGGTGCAACTGTTCTTCAAACCTGGACAGAAAGATCAAGAGCACCAGTCAGATTACAGCCTGGCTTTGTTCTTGTAACTAATGGGTTAAGAGTTTTGAGTTCAGAAACAGCTGCAAGAAGGATCTGATGCTCAGTCATTTCCAACATGGTGTGCCATATGCCACTGCTATGACGAAAATCCATCATAGATGTTACAGAAAGGAGCCACACAGACGGAAGATGACCAACTGATGGGGAAGGCAGCAAAGAGAAGAAAACCTTGTGCAACCTCAAAAGCTTTAGTTCTTCAGCTTTGTCATCTGCATTGCTACAGGCACCATACTGACATCCCAAAGTGGGCGTCATAGATGTCAAACAATCACAGAATGGTTTGGGTTGGCAGGGACCCTAAAGATCACCTAGTTCAACCCCCTGCCACGGGCAGGGACACCTTCCACTAGCCCAGGTTGCCCAAAGCCCCATCCAACCTGGCCTTGAACCCTTCCAGGGAGGGGGCAGCCACAGCTTCTCTGACTTGTTCCTTTGTCTCGTCACCCTCACAGTGAAGAGTTTCTTCCTTACATCTAATCTACACCTGCCTCTTTCAGTTTAAAACTGTTACCCCTCATTCTATCCCTACACGCCCTGATCAAGAGTCCCTCCCCACCCTTCCCATAGCCCCTTTCAGTACTGGGAGGCTGCTCCAAGGTCTCCCCATAGCCTTCTCTTCTCCAGGCTGAACACCCCCAACTCTCTCAGCCTGTCCTCACAGGGGAGGTGCTCCAGCCCCCAATCATCTTCATGGTTCATCTTCAAGGCACCCATCTGCCAATCTGACACACTCTCTAGAGATGACCAGTTTTCCTGGGCCCCTCTTCCCTCCAGGGCTTTATCCCCTGTTACTCTGACAAGCAGATCCCTGAAGAGGCCAAAGGCTGCTCTCCTGAAGTCCAGGGTAGCGAGCTTGCTGTGCACCCTCCTCACTGCCCTAAGGATCTTGAACTCCACCATTTCACAGTCACTGCAGCCAAGGCTGCCCTTGACCTCCACACTCCCACCAGCCCCTCCTTGTTGGTGAGAACAAGACCCAGCACATCACCCCTTCTCATTGCCTCCTCTATTACTTGGAGAAGGAAGTTATCATCAATGCATGCCAGGAACCTCCTGGGTTGCTTATGCCCTGCTGTGTTGCCCATCCAACAGATATCAGGGTGGTTGAAGTACCCCATGAGGACCAGGGCTTGTGAACATGAGGCTGCCCCTATCTGTATATACATAGCTTCATCCACTCAGTCTTCCTGGTTGGGTGGCCTGTAGCAGATCCCCATGATAACATCTCCTGTCCCTGCCCTCACATTAATCCTAACCTACAAACTCTTGGTCAGATCCTCATCCATCCCCAGGCAGGACTCCAGGCACTCCAGCTGGGCACTGACATAGAGGATGAACCCCCACTCCTTGTCCCACCTGCCTGTCCTTCCTAAAGAGCCTGTATTCTTCCTTGTCACCACTCCAGCCACAGCTCCATGATGCCAGTAAGACCATAGCCCTGCAGGCATGCACACATCCAGCTCCTCTTGTTTCCTCCCCATTCTACATGCATTTGCACAGAGATGTTTAAGTTGGGCCCCCAGTGAAGCTGATCTACTGGCTAGAATTCCTTTGTGCTGCTCTTCAGGTGCTCTCCTGCTGCCCTGTGACCCTTCTCCATGCATCTATTGCTGGCACTGGCATCAAGGTGGTAGGAGTGGGATGAATCGAGGTTCCCCTCCCCTGGCTACTTTACCAGATTGGCAAGCCTGTGGCTGAAGATGCTCCTCCCCTTCTCTGACAGACAAACCCCATCAGCCCAGGTTTCTCAAACCAAGTCCCATGGTCTAACTAGCCAAACGCCTGGCTGTCGCACCAACCCTGTAACCAATTGTTGACTTGCCAGATTCAACCAGTCCTTTCAAACCACTCTGACCAGGAGGACTGATGAAAAAACCACCTGTGCTCCAGAGTCTCTTACCACCACTCCCAGAGCTCTGTAGCCCTTGCTACTCATCAGACTGCTTCTGGCTGTATCATCGGTGCCCACGTGAAACAATGGCAGTGGATATCAGTCAGTGGACTGTAGGAGGCTTGGCAGCCTCTGGGTGACATCTCAGACATGAGCCCCTGGTAAACAGCACACCTCTCTGGAGTGCATCATGTTGGCAGATGGTGCCTCAGTACCTCTCAGAAGTCACCTACTATTACCCACCGCCTTTTCTTAGTTGCACTAGTTGTCATACAGGAGCAGACCAGGCTGCCTTACTCAGCTCCAGTGTCTCTCCTGATGTGATGAATCTTTCCTCTTGTTGTGGAGCGGTGAAGCGGTTCTGCAAAGGCACCTCAGGCTTCAGGGGAAGTCTCTCCCTCCTGCAGGTCCTTGCTGTTGCAAGCTTCCATTCTTCTGCACTATCGGCCCCCCTCCTTCCATGTGTGCTGGCGCAGTTTTTGGCTGTTTGGCCATGGGCTGTGGGATCACTATCACTGCAGACTGCGCTTAGAACCAGCTATCTAACTCCTCAGCCTCCCTGATGTTAAGGCAGCCTTACCACCACCTCCTGCAGCTCAGCCAACCTGCTGCAGGAGCTCCTCCACCTGGACATACCTTTTGCAGGCAGGTCTGCTGCCTGTCCCTGCCCCAGGAGAAAGGTCCAGGCACTTCCTGCGGTCCAAGGCCTGCGCTGCTGCCTCTGCCCTCAGCAGCTCCGTCTGGGGGGATACATCAGCCTCTGCTGGGGTAGATGGCACAGACCAGTGCCTACCATCCTGCCCTGAGGGTCAGGTAGGATGAGTGCCCTTTGTGACTGCAGGAGACACAGAATACTGTACACACGGTACTGCTGTAATTTGGGTGGCTTAATTGACCACAGTTTCCAACCGCTCCTCAAAACTCCAAGTATGTCTACCATCCAGTTAGCAGGGAACCACACTGCACTGATGTGCTTGATGAAATGAGGTGAAACTGGAGATTAGGCTGTTTCCTAGCACTGCTGGACTTTAGCTTCCCATTACAAGCTGAAAATTGTTTACAACCCTCGGCTGGAGCTACAGGAAGAAGATGCTGCTCTGAGAACTTACCTCCTGCTTTCCATTTTCTCTAGCTGCAACTGTGCCAACAGACGCTCTGGGAGAAGCTCCTGAGCTGAGGCTGTGCCTGTGAATTCTGTGAATTCATCTGTACTGGGAATGCTCTTTTCTTGACCTGACAGCATGCTCATGCCAGAACCATATTGACCTGGCATCATGGAGACGCTATAGGGCTTCTTAAAAGAGTTGGAAGATTTTACCCTTGACCTGAGGGGGAAGGGAAAAAAAAAAAAAAAAAAAAAGAGACAAAAGCACAGAAATTGTATAAGCGTGTTGATTTTTCCTTTATTAGCTTGAAGTCTGGAAATAGCAGGGAGAGAGAACTGATCATTTGGAGACTAATTCCCTTGTACCAGGGTCCAACAGACCACCACTTGTGTGTGGGATTTAAGAGGAACTAATCTGACAGGGAGCTGGGATTCACCCCGAAGAAAGATATCTACACATCTGCTACACAGAAGAGCAGCAGCTAAGCTTTCAGGAGAGAAAAGAACAAGGCTGGGGAAGAGCTAGACTTCTGAGATCTCACACAGCCCTAAGGCACCCTCCCTGCTCAACCTCTTATCATTTTCTCTTATCAGTAGTCCCTTCCTGATGTCCTCCCACAAGTTGGAGACAAAGCCTTTTTTTGAACTCAAAACACTGCAAAATGGGCATGTAATTACCAAAGAGTAAATCCACAAATCATTTAACATGTCCAGGCTGCAACTGAAGGTGAATGTAAGGGAGGGGGCATTATGAAATAAATCATGAGCGTGCCCTTTATTCCTATGCTCTTCCCCAGCCTCACACTGTTTTCCTTCCATGCTTTGTCTACCTAGAGTAGAAGTCTCATCCCAAAGCCTCAAGAATATTTTCTTTGGGAGAAGCTAATATCTCAATTTATAATACTTAAGCATCTCCCAAACAATCCATTTCTCTGAAAGCTGAGTAACCCTACAGAAATAAAAATCTACTTACTACCGGGTTTCAGCACAGCCTTGTACATTATTTCAAGGAGATGTGCACAAGCACCTTCTGGGAGGATGTCATATGCTGGTTTTCAGCATCGTGACAGCACTATATGTTCATCATAGAGGCCCTGAGCAACCTCCATAGAGTTCACCAAGCAACCCTGATGGCACAATGGCCCGCTGAATGCTACTCCCACAGGCAGTGCCAGCAGCCACCTCACCTCTCATGCCCTTGCCGGATCTCCTCCTGTGTGCGCAGTCTGGCTTGTTCCCAAGAAAAAGGGAGAGTGAAGTTCTTTAAATGCTCCCTGAAGAAGTACACACGAACCTGACCATCTTCACTTACTGCTTCTGTGAATAAACCCAAAACCAACATATAACATTAGAACAGACTTTCCCCTTCAGAAAAGCTCAGTACTGAAAAGTCAATTTGAAGAAAAAAAAAAAAAAAAAAAAAATCACACGTTCACTTTCAAGTAGTTTAAACAGTAATCTGCATGTAAAAAGGAGTTGCCTGGGAAAGACTGTAAAATGCAGCTTTATCTTCATTTTAAAAATCCTAGTGCATCCAAGTTCAGCATTCAGTGGATTAAGTAGTCATTTCATTAAAAGAGGCTCCCTATAGTTAAGCCAAACACGCTTGAAACTGAAAGCAAGCAGAATCTGAGACAAGCTTCATTAATCCATAGAAGTGCTCATTAACAGTCACAGCCTGCCATCTCAAGTGACTAGAGCTTACATGACCTCTGAGGGACAATTCTTGGCTTTTGGTTGAATGTAAACCCTCTCCTACTGGGAGAGGAGGGCTAAAAGACTCTGACTGTATCCCTTCAGAGACAAAACTTGAAACCACAAGCTCAAGTCAAGTCATAAACACTAAATACACACTCTAAAGAAAAGACAGATGTGCAGTAAGCACAGCGTCATTCTACAAGAGGAGATCGTGACCATAGTTCCCTCCCTGCCACAGATAAAGCCATGACTGTCAAATTATTGAACACAGTCATGTCAGAAGTATCATCCATGCTGCAGGACACAAGATACCTGGAGTAATAGGCAGTTTGGGTGGTTTCCAGTCTCTCAGTTTATGATCAATGCAGACTGCCAAAATATCATCCCAAGGGATCTCATCAACAGAAGGTCCTTCTTCATCAGAGTTCCCAGATGTCCTGTTTTTCCATTTCTGATAAGTTTTGCTCAGCAGATTCTCCACTTGAGACTGGATCAGTGGTTGAGTATGGGAAGAACTAGCAATCTGAGACACATACTGAAAAATCATGTGGCAAACAGGACGCCAGGGAGCTATGGGGAAAAAAAAATAAAGCAAGTTAATTGCAAGAACTTGTGACAGAGCAAAACTATCCACCTTACAGGCTGGTAGTTCAACATGGCACAGGCACATCAGAGAATGACATGGCACCAGGAGCATACTGCAGTGTGAAGTACGTACCACCTAATGGAGGCAGATCCAGGTACGGGATCTGGAAGGATAGCACAGCCTTCTTCAGCCAGGCCAGGTGATCAGGCATGTTCCAGTGCAGGTGGGGCAACAGCTTGTTACCCCCAGGCTCTGAAAACTCAGTAACAGGCCAAGACAAATCACAAAGGTGCTCTGATGATGCCACATCTGAAAGAAACTGCAGCACGCTGTTGTACAGCTCTATGATGATCCCAGGCTCCTGAGATGATAGGCCAGCTAACCGCCTCTCTTTCCAGTCATGGTAGAAGCGCTTGCCAAATTCACCATCAATCCCATCCTCGACATACTCCCGAAGGGTCTGACTGCAGAGCTCAAGGGAGTCAGGGCACTGGGAAACCAGCCAGCCAACAGCCGCAGAGATCTAACAACACACAAAACATCCATAGCTGGAAACTGCTTTGCAGCAATCAGGACACAAAGGACTCAATCCTACAACCTTAAGTTTGATGTAACACTATTCAAGATACTATGCAGCAAAATACAAACAAATAAACAATCATCCCAATATTTGCAACACTAACTCTCCAACTGGGTGGGGTCAAGGTAAATTCATGTGCAGCAGGCTCAGGAACACACAGAAAGAGGCTGTTCACACCAAGTGCAGTCACGCAGTGGAATTCCCTGCTGCAGGATACTGGGTGAAGGGAAGTTGCTACATTTAGTTTTAAGTTAGACATCACTTGTGTTTTACTAGCTTTTATTTTTCTCATATTTTACTGTAGTGTATATAAATTCATTTATAGTTTTTCCTAACTATCCTCTGTAGTCATTACCCACTTGTAAGATGCTTTGAAGCCTGTAACTCCTTGCCTAGTGGAGATAAGACAGACCTTGGACAGTCTGAAAAACTCCCTGAGTACATCCCTGATAGCACAAACCTAAAAAACAAGTGCCTAAGAAGACACCAGTGTCAAGATAAGCGACTGGAAGCTGGTCTAAACTAAGCTCCTTGGAACAAACAGGAGCTGGAGGATGGATGACATCACTCTGTGACCATGTGTGGACACAAGAAACCTAAAGTTCACTAACAGACAGTGTGAGAAAGGCTGTGAGGATGCCTGAGGGGAGAAGACCCTCACTATTTTTACTATGCATGCTCAGACTATGTAAATGAATTCTGAGAATCTATTAGCATAAGACTGCCTTTTCTAGGAAATCTGATGCATATGTGTGCTTTTTGTGTATATTAGTCAGAGAGTTTTGTTAGTAGGTGCAGCCCTTGTGGTGGAGCGATCCCCAGTGCTGCGAATAAAAAATCCCTGCTGAACAGTTACACTCAATCCTGACTGTTGAGTGAAGCTCTTTGTTTCACGGGAATGCTGAAAACTTACCTGGGAGAAATTAGAAAGTTTTACAGAAATTAACCCAAGGTGACTGTATCAGAGAAGCCATGTCTGATACTGGCAGTCCTTAACTGCAAAGAGATGCAAGCTGTGAGGGTGTGTGGGGGAGCATCACTCTGGGCTTGTCTTGTTCTCACCTTCTTTCTTATGCACCTTCTTCAGACACCTTGTGAAGGGAATACAGGGCTAGAACTGCTTTTGGTCTGAGTCAACTCAGCTGCTCTTGGCCATTACCCTCTCCCACCTCTCCAAACTACCCCGCTGCAACTCACACACAGAAAACTGGTTTAGACTTGTATCATTTTCTATCATGAGCTTTTGAGTCATCTCCAGGTCACTATTACCAAGCACACAGCAAACTGAAAGACAAAGAGAAAAGCTGGTGTCTGGAGTCTGTCAGGGAGAGCTCTGTACAATCTTTCTTTACATATGTGAGAGTGTAAAGACATCCACCAAGCTTGAAGTCCCATCCATCAAGACGGAATAATACTGGGTGATCTCACAGCAGCTAGAAGACCTATAAAGGGTCCTTTGTATTTTAGGGCTGGCAGCTTAAAGGTACAAAGGCTTAACTATCACTAACGCTCATCCATTAGACAGCAACTGTACCCCTGCTAGTCAAGGCAGGTGGGACAAACAAGAATGACTTTACATAATTCACATACTTTGGTCTCAGTGCAGTTTTCAGTATTACACGGGTGAAACTATGTTTCATGTAGGAAATGCCATTGATCTCTATTCAGTCGAAATACAACAGTCTCAAGCAATGGAAAATTAGCAGAAATATTTAATTTCAGAATACTTCTGGCTGTTGTTGGAATCACTATTAACAAGTGAGCACCTGACTTCAGCAAATTCCAGGATGTGAAAAGAAACTGTAAGAGAGCTTTTTGAACAAAAACTGTTACAGAAACTTCAATGGAAAAAATATCCCATTACACAAGCCTTGGTTGCAATTTAAGCTACTGAGAACACAATCATTCTTTACAAGGCATTAGTAATTGAGAGGTTAATCATAAACCAGTCAAGTATCTCTTCATGTGAGTTGCTGTTCTTACCCTTCTGGTGCCTTCTAAGTCATTGATAGAAACTGGGAGCTCAACAATGGTGTAGTCTGAAATAAGCTGGGCTGAAATCAAGTCCTGCAGCATCAAACCTTAAAAATAAGAAAACATGCCATATATAGAGAAAGAACAAATGGGTACCTCCTACTCTGACCACACTCTCTGCATACATTCACAGCATCACTTCTCCATCCTTGCCCACAGACTCTCAGGATCAAATACTGTGTGGAAAGGGCAACTGGAAGCCAAAAGGAAGTTCATCTCTTCCCATACTGATCAATTCTCAAGGCCCCAGGTTTTCTAGCAAAGCTTTAAGGAGTATTGTACTCCACAGTCTCTCCCTTTACTAGATGCTGCATTTGAGAGGCTGGGTAGTCACAACAGTTCTACTTGGGACAGCCCTCAATATTCACATTCTTTTTTCAAGGCACAGAAGTAATTACATACCTTCTTCTACTTCTTTCTCTGTGGCCTCCTCTTCCTGACTGGGGACTAGAACCACCAGGGGAACTATTGGGTGGAAAGGTTTGGCCTGGAGCAACTGTTTCAACTGTAGCAAAGCTGAAAGCCAATAAACATCATCATCTGCAACATCTTCACTCCTAACTCGAGGGGGCAGGAGAAGAATGAGACCACTGGTTCCAAGCAAGTCTTTTTGCATCTCAGCCATATCAAGCTCAGAGTCAGAGAGCACGCCATGTGCCACCTATACAAGTAACAAAACCGACAACAGTAATGTAGCTAAAGCTAAACAAAGCTATTTTCATACTGAAATCTGCAGTTTACTACATTAGCATTCAGCTTTGACATTTGTTACCAAGAGCTCTACAAATCCTAAGACAATAAGCTGTGGGACAAATGTGTTCAACAGATGCTACAAAAGTGCACTTCACCTGATCTGGCATCAGGAATTGATATGACTGATGTTTTAACTATTGCACTGCATTTAGGCAGATTATTTACTCAGTTGACTGGAAACAAAGACAAAATCCATCTTTTTTCAGACCTTTTTGACAACCCCATCCCTCCCAGTATCATCTTCCTCCATCTGACAGGAGGGTGTCAAAAGCCTCTGCACAACATCCACTGGCAAAAAACCACACCCTGCACTTATGGCCTGTTAGGTATCATGAAATTGTTCTCACTTACCTTTATACACACACTGATGTTGATGTTTCTGCTGCCTTGCATGCCGGGAGAATTAAATAACGTCAGCGTTTGAATTCTGCCTTCTGTATGTGAAGTGTTTTTCTTCCAGTTTTTGTCTCCCATAAATTTGGCTTTTAACCAATCCAACAGTACCCTGGCAAACAAGAAAGAGTGGGCTTCTGGGTTGTTTGGGTTTTTTTTTTTTTGTTTTTTTTAAATGGCATTTTAGGGTTTTAACACCAGCACCTCTAGGACACCACAATCTATTATAACCCCAACCTTCATATTGCTTGGATTTTAGTAAATAGCTATTAAATGTCCTGAAATGATCCACTGCTACATATCTCAAGGTTTTCTGTTTTCAGTATGAGCAAAAGTAATTCAATGAATAATGTCAGAAGACAGAGACCACTACAATAAACTACAGCTATATTCTTTAGACTGCTCTGGAGAAAAAAAAAACAAAACGCACAACTGGAAATTTGACATGGTACAGGGAAAAAAAAACAAACCAAAGACTGTATATAACTACTCTTCTATTTGACTGCTCTGTTTGAGAAAGTGACCCAGCAATGAACTCTTACTCACCTGTTGGGATCATCCTCCACATATTCATCATCATTTGGCAAAACCAACAGCACCTTCCAAAAAACCTGTTCTTGCTGAACTGGAGCATGTTCAGTGATTAATGAGACAAGATCCAGGGGAATCCAAGCAAAATCACTTAAAGAGAGACAGAAACTGGTGAAAAGACCCCCTAGTGCTCATTTCCCATCTGGAGAACATTTTTCTTTGAACAAGTTACAATACTGTAAGTAGCTACCATCCAATTCAAACAGTCAAAAGTTAGAGCTAATTCTTTAGATCGGTTGCCTTCACATCTATTTCACTACAGCCCAGACACCTTCAAAAACTGCAGCTACTAGATGTGTTGTATGAACCTTACTTTGGGGATTGTGGGACCATTTGTGCATTGCTTCACTTCCACACTGCTTCAACACCTGGCTCCAATAAACACGCAGGCCATGCATGATGAGCTGTGTGAAGGCAGACCTCCTGCTGCATTTTAAACATCTAAATCAATTCCTTCCCGCCACAAGCCAGGCCAGTAACAGCTCATTTACTCCTCTCCTCCTATACTCCAGCCCAGCCATCATCCCACCCAGGTACAAAAACCCCATAATATCCATCAGATCCTTAAAGTTACACCCATGTCAATAGGATCAGATGGCCTGACACTTCCATGAATTTACTCTTCAGTTTCCCTTATCTGGAAAACTGAAGGAGCAAGGCTGCAAGTGGACAACTGAGTATGATTTGCCATTCCTTACTGGTATTTTCAAGATTTCTGGCATTTGTTACAATTTGCTAAAAAAACAATGATCAAATGCCAACATACCTTAACAATTGCTGGTAGAAGTGCTGAACTTTGATGTCATGCACTGTTTTGTTTCTCAGCCAATTCAACCTGGAAACAAGAGATTCTCGGTTGTAATTTTGGGTACAAAACAGGTACTTTAACCAAATTTAAGAAACACCAAGACCTGAAAAGTACTGCGGACACTGTAGAAAGCTGCCAGAAAGGGTTTCTTTACGTCTGCAGCCTTCATCACAGCATTTGTGCAGAAAGGGTATTTTTGGGGGTATGTGAGAGCAGTTTTACAAAACCATTAACGTTCACAATGGAGGTTCAAAGAGGACTACTTTGTAACTTACCTTCCAAAAATCAACCAGATTGCCAACTACTGTCACTGTAAGTATCCTTACCTAGTGCAAGAGACTCCCAGCTTTCCTCCATTCCCCAGGTTTACAATTCTCCTGGACAAGTTCTCCATGGTTATAGGCCACTCAGCACTGGGGGACAGTGCTTTCAGTTTATTTTTTGGATCTGCACAATAGGGAGCAGCTGGAAATGCCCTCATTTGACGTCTCAACTTTGTTCGAGCTGCCACTGCCTCCCTCCACCTTTGGAAGAGAATAGGTCACATTAATAAACCCTTCTGCAGACCAAACAAGGTTTTCTCACCTTTCCTCTGTAGACAGCCAAGTCCCAGGGGTCAGTGTGAGGTGGTGCAGTGGGCCGAGGCTGTTTCTGCACACAGCTGCAGAGTCAGAGCTCAAACAGAGCACACAGAGGACCAGACCTGCCAGCTGTACACATGCAGCATCCAAATGAAGCAGCCTTGTGCCCCATTCACAAACCAATGCAGACAAAAGGGAGCAGCCTTCTGCTCAGCAAGCTGCACTTGCTCTCAGTGGCCAGAGAGATGACGGGAGGGAAACAGGACTACCACTCTTCTATGTCAACCCATCCTCAGCTGGCCTAGCCATGCTCCCCAGGCAAGACTTCAAGTATAGTTTTCCTTCACCTTTTTCAGAATGTTTATTCCTAGCCCATAGAGCATTTTACAATGACCCATTATAAAGCTTCTCTGTTACCTCGCTTGCTGAAAATACTTTTGCAATACCTATTGCAGTAAGAAAGGTAAGCCTCTCTTTCTTCTTGTTCTGTTTAAAATGAACATTTAAAAAGGCAATTCACCAACAAGGAGACAACATATAATAAAGCCTTTATCATCAGATGCTAATTTATTTTTCTATGACCAAATAATTCAAAACATATACACCTAACAGGTTTGTAACACAAAGAATTATGAAATGAAATCTTTTATTACATTTCCTCAAGTATTTTCAGGACTCAAAACACACTCCTACATCATCCGGTTTTCTTGACTGCTGCATGTACATCTGTTTCACATATCTTTAGGCTCCTTAACCTTCACTATCACACTGAAGGCAATTTACGCATGCTCTGAAGACACACAAAACTCAGTTTTAGGACAGAAAGAATTCTGCAAGGAAAGGTGCTCCACATTAAAAAGACTAGCCCACTGCTTCCTCTTTAGCAGTGATAAATGCCACCTGAAATGCACCTCACCCTGACTGCACTGGGGCACCACAGCACAGGAAGAAATGTATCTCTGCCTTGGGGAACCACAACAGCCACTGAGCACTTAGCACACACCCAGAAAAAACAAGCATACAATATAAAGAAGGAGAAATTATTACAAGTTTCTAGATAGCGAAGCTGAAATCTACCAAGCTCATTACCCAACTCCGATGAGGTATGCTCCCCTGCCCACATATAGCTGAGTAACTTCCTAGAGGCTCATAATAAGCCCCTAAGTGCACTTATAGTTGAGAAAAGACAACAGCAAAAAATGCAGCCGGACAGCTCTAAGTTCAAACTCTATTAACCACTCTGTGCCAACACTCCCAAGAAAAGCAGTTGTGTCAGAGTGGTAACTCACCGTTGCAAGTACTTGCAGAAACACTGGAGCTCCTGAAGGGTTTCCTTAGCAATCTGGAAAATCTCATCCTCCAGAAAGAGGTCCATGACATGACCACAAACTTCTTCTGAACACCGGGCAATACGAGCTTGACGGTCTCTTTCCAAGGCACATCTAGTTCAAAATGAAACAAACCAAGATCTCTAGCAAGGTGGAGACCACCACAAATACCAGCACAATGAGATGAGGTGCAAATAGGGAAGACCATCACATTTAGCAAAGGGGAGGGATTTTCCGCACTTGTATGTTATTGCCCTTCTAAATAAGACTCGTAATGAGTCAGAAATCATTCGAGTTTTACACTGATCATGGGCTTCCAAAGAAGCATCTACAATAAAGGCCGCAGCTGAGCCATAAGGGATTCAGAAGAAAAATTAGCACACAGGGCAGCCTTGTCCTTGACAAAGCCTTTATTCCCTCCACCCCAGAGGACTGCTACGACCTGACACAGTATGACTGCAAACAGGCAGCCCCCTGTATGACCCAGCACACTTACCCTCCCTTTAAAGCACCTTATTAAAGATGAACTCAGAGAAGGGCAAGCAAGAAGCCCACCACTCCCTAACAAACTCTTACCCTTAGGAAAGCATACAACAGCAAAGTATAGCATACAGTACGTTGTACTTACTTTAACTCACTGGCTGAAGCTTCTTGAACACTCTCCTTTATTACTTCTTCCATTAACTCCATACCCACCAACTGGCTCAACTGCTTTACTAACTGTTCTCTTTCTTGCTTTTGCCTAGAAAGACAGAGAAAAGATTTACACAAGTGGCAGGATTTACACAGGTGAAGAGATTTACACTGGTAGACCTGCTGCTTAGTTACACAAGCACTACACGTGGTGTCAGACAGTTAATTCACCTAAAACTCAGCTGGTTTCAATCTTGGAACAGCTTTGCACAGATGCAGGTTTCCCTCAAAAATGGGACAACATTGGTGTTATTTTATTCTTACCCCAGTAAGTTATAGAGAAGTACACATTCAGATGACCAAGTTCCTGCATACAGCAGTGCCAAAATGCATCTCCCTCTCTGGAAGCTCTGGGTGAATAAAAGTTTCCAAAATTCCACCATTTTCATAGTGGCTCTGGGAGGTCACCAAAACACTAACTAGCAGATCACCAGAGAACATAAAAAGGACAGCCTGACTGCACGATCCCAGGGCAGTTCGAGGTGAGACAAACTGAGTGCTATTGGTGTGGCAAAGACACAAGGCCTGAGCACACATGCAAGGACCCAGGTTGGCACCAGCTGTCGTTACATTGCCTAGGAGTTACGCTGCCTAGGGGTGTATACAATGCTGCCCCCCAGCAAAATCTGCGACTCACCTCTCTTCCTCCACTCTGCGCCTCTCCTCTTTGACACGCTCCCTTTCTGTGCTAAGCACACTCCCAGACACTTGTCTGAGGATCTCCCCCATCACTTCGGTCACAAGTTCCTCCACGGTGGCCTCTGAGGTGCTGTGCAGAAACACCAATTTTCTTTTCAAAAGCTAAAAAGTTTTCATGCAAATCCCTGTATCTGTGCTTTCTCCAACATACCCTTGTTCCATTGTGATGAGCTGGCTCCAGCCACCAATCAAGCACCCACACTGCTACTGGCTCACTCCCCCACCCCACATCAGGACAGGGGATAAAAAGGGAAGAACAAAAGCAAGAAAACTTGTGGATGGAGATAAAGACACTGTAACAGGTGAATGGAAAAAATCCCCACACCTCCACCAAACAAGGCAAAGGCAGTCAGCCTCCACCTCCCTCAGGCAGACCAATCTCCAGACAGTCTCCAACCAGTGGCCACCCTGGAAGTCAGAAAACCCCACAACCTTCTTCCTCCAACCCAGTTTTAATGCAAATCATGACATCACATTGTACAGACTTTGATCAGTCTGGGTCAGCTGTCCCAGCTGTGTCCCCTCCCAGCCTCTGGCACACCCCCAGACTACTTGCAGAGCTGCAGAATGGAAAACAGGAAGCCCTTGACCCTGTGCTATTCAGCAATGACAAAAACACTGGTGCATTAATAACACTTTTTTTGCCACAAACCCACATCTATGAGGGCACTAAATGCTTTGGAGAGGAAGCATTTATCTGAAGAGCAGAGAAGCAGCCAGATCCCACTTTACTCCTCTTGTCCCCGTTCAGGCATCTTTCCTTCCACAACACGTTTGTTGTGGCAGCGGCATGAGTGCCACGCAAGGCACGGTTTACAGGTTTGCAGTTAGTGTTCCACTAGGCTAGCAAGACCTTGCCTTACTTAGTTTTATGATCTTCCCACTGCTATGGCAAATTGCAGCTTTGATGACAGACTCCAGGAGTACCAGCAATAAATGGTCTTTACCAGATGGCGGCAGTCATGTAAGTCATTCCTGCTCTGGCAACTTCTCTGCACTCTCCTTTGAGGACATCGTGCACAAGCTCATCCACCACTTCATCAATGTCCTACAAGACAACAGAGAAGCAAGATAACAGTCCTGCTCAGGACAGCCTGGGCACACATGTGAATTAGGCTTTTCAGCCTTGTTTAACCGACTGTGATTGGCAACATTAAGTTAGGTTATTAGAAATATAGGTAAATATAACAGTGTGGAAATTTTAGATTAAAAGGTTAGTAACAGCCCAGAAACAAAAGCAGCTTTCTCTATAAAAACAGGCAAGCCAAATTAGGAAATAGCAGCTAAGAAAAGTGAATTTTGAGGGGAATTTATTTTCTTGAGAGTTTCTCTCATTCTAGCTCATTTAATTCCAAATGACCAGGTCTAATCTTCACTGAAGTGTAGCCACATTTAAGTAGAATATGGCAGCTGTACTTTACAAAGCAATGACACACTCTGGGATGGGTTCAGCATTAGAATATATCCAAACATGTGGAGGGAGAAAAAGGGGAACGGCACAGATACACGGGTTACACACTTAAGACCCAACATTAAGAGTCATATACCCACAAGAAGAAACTTTGTCATGTCTCATTTGAAATATGTGCCATTAAGAAACAGCTCAGTATTATTCACTAAACCAAAGTTTACCTGCTAAGTAAAAGATAATAACTTTCTACTATCACTTTTTGACTCTCTCCCTAGAGGTTTCTCAAATAAATACTAAACAGACAGGACTGTTTATCCTACGAAGGATAAACACTGACATTTCAAGCTTGCTTCTAAAAATCACTCAAGGCCTTCTCTTTTTAAAATAGCCCAAGAAAACAACTTCTCAAAGAATCCAAAGCACTGAAGTGTCTCCTTTTGCCCTACTTAACACATGCAGGTTCTGGAAAACTAAAACCACCTGAGAACTCAGTTACCGTATTATATTTCACAGATCTTTCCCAAACACTTCAGGATGTGTTTAAATTTCCTTACTGTGTCTGTGTAGGCAGGCTGAGGCTTTGAAGAGAGGGGCTCAGGTTGACCCGCAGGTTGGGAGATTGTCTGCACAGGAGGCAGCACTGGCACAAGCTGACAAGGTAACAGTGAGGGCAGAAGATGAGCTGCAGGCTGGACTCTCACTGCTGCAGCATCTAAATCCACACCTCTGCTTTCCCCTCTTCCTTCTTGGCAAAAGGGGGAAGAGAAAAATTAAGGAAAACAGGTCAGTCACAAACCAAAGCAAAACAACTCTTATCTTCAAAAGCTGGCTTGTCTGAAATCTCATCAGGTCATAAAACAAATCCATAACAGAAGCTTGCTGCCTTAAAGTTAAAAATGGAATTACATCATGGAAACTAATTTATATTTATGAGTATTTTATACAAAACGTGAAAAAAATTTCACTGCACATTACCTCCAATACAAACTACATTCGTTTCCAATAAAACAACTGTTGAAAGTCAAGTACACCTAGCACCTACACACACCTGTTGAATAAATGCAAAATATCTGTACTTTCAACAAGGACCAAAAAAGCATACTTTCAGCTAACCTGATAAACAACGTGACTATATATACAGTGGGAACAAAAGTTGCAATACAAAATCTGCAAACTGAAGACAGAAGCTGATTGTCTGAAGCAGCCAAGTATCTAGTTATTTCACCTATGTTGGCAAAATTCCATTCATTTCTAT
Organism: Athene noctua; assembly: GCF_965140245.1. Classification (NCBI taxonomy): domain Eukaryota; kingdom Metazoa; phylum Chordata; class Aves; order Strigiformes; family Strigidae; genus Athene; species Athene noctua. The sequence goes on along the minus strand of NC_134043.1, from coordinate 27,082,617 downwards.
TAGTACATTTCCTATACTGGGAAATATGTTTTACGAATCAGGTCACTTCTTAGATTGTACAGATATATAAATACATTTAAATCAAAACATGCTTTCATTACATCCAAATTTCTGTGCAATTTCAACCCACGTGAGCCAAGAACTGATTCTGCTTTGTAAAAACTACTTATGGAGTTGACTCAACAGTTCATTACTGAGCAGCGTCTAAAATGCATGTTTGCTCTTACCTGTTGCTTCCACTCTGGATTTTTGGCTACTACTAGCTTGATCCACAGGGGTGCTTCCGCCGATATACTTATTCTGTCCGTTGAAGCTGGACACAGGCACATGGTGAGGCACCGAGGGCAACGGCCCACCATTTACAACTTCTCCAACGGAGACAGTTAGCTTCTGGCTGACAAACACCGACTTACGTGGTTTGAGTAACCCGTCTGGCTCCAAGAAAGCCGAGCGATTCAGTTCCACGTAAGCGCTGGGGAGAAATAAACAGGAGTACATCCTCACAGATCCAGTAACCTACAGGTTTTCAGTCAGACAGCTTAGCAAGGCAAAGTGAGACAGGCATTGGGCACTCAGGATTGCTCCCTGTAGCCTGTATCTCAATCTTTGGCTGGAACCAGATCAGGGAAGGCAGAGAGCACTTCTTCACAGCTATCCTCCCTGGACAGTGTACAAGCTGAACTAACATTTTTGGGCACCCTTTTGGGTGTATTCTGTCTGTTTCTCCTTTTAACCTTTATCCACTGTGTGTATTATCCATGCACATTTTACCTAGACTACATCCCACATGACAGATGCCACAGCTGTCTATAGAAGTAATTTTAAAAGCTGCAATCTTCTTCCAATCTTGGCACCTGTAGTCTGGCTAATTAATTATTTCAAAACAGAATGTTAACAGTATTAAATAGAGTAACTGACATGCTCAAGTTTTTTGCCTTCTCTGATTCTTGAGATTGCAAGTCTGCATGAGCACACCTTAAAACATATCTATTTCCTTGTCAGACACTTATCTGCAAACTACTGGCCTCCAACACCCTCTAAATTAAACTGCTCTGCACTGTTCGGCTTCACCCTACCCTAAAGGCATCACCATAATGCCAGTTTCCTGAGAAGCAGAACTGTATTCTCATTTCCTATGGAGCTGCAATTTACTACAATTCAGCTGCAAAAGAAGCCGGCAAAACAATTTTTTTTTTCTACTGCGTTATCCACAACATCTCTTTGTAGGGAAAAAATCCCTGGAGGCCAATGAAGACTGAGCTCAATATACAGTCTCTCCTTTGGGGGAAATGCTTCTCTCATTTTTCCACCAGCTTCCAGAAAGTTTTAAGGAATTTTGTATCCTCAAAATCCCTTGTCACCCTATCAAACCAAGTAAAAAAGATGTACAAGTGAAAAAAAAGAAAAGCTACTGTGGGAAGTTGTTGGAGAACGGCTTGCAGAGAGCAAGGCCATGGGTCTCTGCAGAAGCTGATTGCAGCCATCTGAGGTAAACAAAGGAAAAAACCCAGGGTACAGTTATGCCAAACAACAGACTGTTATGTTAACAAAGAGAGAAACTGAGGTATATTATGACCTTGTATATGATAAGGGAACGGCCCTGGGAGAAAAACAGGTTCAGAAGAGGGAAGATGTTGTGACATGTCTGAGATGCCACAGGGGGCTGGGACATTATAATGTAGCTTTTTACATGTATCCAATAGATTTGTGAGTAGTATGCATGATTATTGTAGAGTGCTTATATAAGGTGTGATTTCTTTCAATAAAGTGGAAGCTTGCTCTATCATTCACATTGAATCGGCTGCTTGCTTCCTCCGCCCGCCGCAGGAAGTTACAGTAGTTACAGGGATACAAACCCCACTTCTTGAGGGAAAGATGCACAATTAAAGAACTTTTCATAATTACAGCAATAAGATATTATTAAAATTTGCACCCATCACTATCCTAGTGCTTTGCTTACAGAGCCCAGCCCCTACCCTTCCCAAGTTGGTTTTTTTTTTTTTTCCTGGTTGCAGACTGCAGGAGCAGCCCATTAACACTTCATGTAACTTCAGTCTAACTGCACTAGGCATCTTAAGGCACAGGCACCCTTTTCCTTACACTTACCCATCAGATACACTCAGGCCATAATAACTGATAAAATTGGTTGCTTCCTCACAATCTTTGAACAATAGCATGCGGACCAGGTGATCCAAGGGAAACACTGTACATCTTTGGGTGCTCACAGTGTAGGCAATATTGAGAGATTTGAGAGCATCTTTACGAATCTGGGGGACGATAGAAGAAAAAGCCATGTAACTACTAAGTTAAAGACCCAAAAATGTACTATAAACATGAAAAATTATGTTTAAAAGAAATCAGTACTTTGTCATCAAATAGCAACACAAACATCTATTCAGATTTAACTTTCTTTTTAAATTCTATGCACTTGCTTTCTAGTTTCTGCTCCTCCTCAACACTGCTCATTTTGATATCACATCACTGTGATTCTTGTACAGGAGAAAGAGCTTGCAAGGGCTTCTGAAAGTGCAGGTTGACATTTCCTTTGCAGAAGTCTCAGGCCTGCTTCTCTGTTTCCCAATTATTTTTAGTGGAAATAACATGTATTTGTACACAGTTATGGGAAGAAAAATGTTAAGAGTAGCATTTTAATATTTGCCTTTTATATCACTGCAGAAAACTCTTGATAAATTTTTAATCACTTCTGAAGAAGCAAGCATAAGATTATTTTAAAGGCTAAACATCTACCGAGTTTTCTGCTAAGAAGACTTCCTCCCAAAAGGTCCAGACTGTTTTACTGATTAACACTTTACATTTACAACATCCATTTGCCTTTTTCTCACCTGGCTGAAATAGCAGTGTAGGAGACAGGCATTCAGATAGGAAGCTGCTTGCACTAACTTGAAGAACCTCACAAAGTTGTTGCTGTTTAAAGCAGCAAAAGCTTGAACTGCAAATCTAACTTCAGGAGAGTTTCTAACCTCTGGATGAAACTGTTGTACTTCTCTGTGGAGACAAAAAGACATACACAAACCTTTTGCTTCAATATTAACAATTACAATTCAATAGCAACCTGTAATAAAACAGAATTAAAAGTTAGGAGTTTTAAGACATGCAACTCCTGTTCAAAACAAACGGCTGTGAATTAAGTTTGTGGCATTATTTACAGATCATTAATCTTCTAATGATGCTTGCATAATCAGCATGTTATCTAGGTACATTGCCCCAGCCTCTAGGGAGGAAGGCAGTTAAGAGATTGACCAGAAAAGCAAACTATGACTCTGCCCACAAAATGTTTTTTGCTTAGTCCTACTGCAGATAAAGCAGTGAAAATTGGATACCACTATGCAAAAAGAACAAAATCTTCCTTGTTTGAGAATAGTGAAGGTTTAACTTTTTTTTTGGTTGGTTGGTTGCCTTTTTTTACCACCTGCAGAAGCTCTAGTGAGTTATTCAAGGGGATAAAACAAAGCTTATTTTTTTCTTTTCTTAAAAGATAAGACTTAAAATGACCTACTGAAAAATTAAAATAAAACATACCTACAGTACACTTTGTTTGGCAAAAAAATTTTGCAACTAAGCACTTCCATTAGAATTTGTCTGGACTTAATCCTAATCTCAATTCTTCCCATAGGTAAAAGGGAGAAGTGTTATCTGTTGCTCCCACCTGAGAATATCACCCTTGTTGAGATTCAGCAAGACATTATAACCTCTGAACTCTGCTTCACTCTTGCAGTAAATCCCCTTGTTAGCCAGGTCCTGATACATCTCCTTCAAGCTCTGCAAGCATTTAGTCATGTTCTCATTGTTGATTTTGGCATCAAAGGAGGACATGGGCTCTTCACACAAGTGGTGAGCACAATGGATGTGAAAGCGAGTGCACTTCTCAATCAGAGACACCATCAGAGGGTTGCAGAGATGTTGCTGGGTTATATCCTAAACAGAATGATAAGGAAAGCATTGCATGTATTTTTAAACTGCTGTTGAAGAGCATAGTAATCTGGCCCTACCTTTGGAAAACTCATTTCAACTGTGCTTTGAGTCACTTTGCAATTCAAAACATTTGAATTACTACTGCTTTTTGCCTCACTTTTTACAGCATTATGTGATCTTTTGCTTTCTATCATCAAACACCTCCATTCACCAGTGCTTACCTTTCTTATTCCACGAGTTCTGTTCCAGACAAAGTCATACCACTCTCGGTAGTTTCCTTCTCCTTGGTCCATAATGTTTGTCACTAAATAGTCCATGGTCATGCTCAACACCTCAGAGGGTCTCAATTCATGGGGCAAAGGTTCCTCCTGATCTGCTGAAGACCTACTATATTCTTTGATTGCTGCTCCATGATCTACCTGCAAGACGCAGAGAAAAGAATCAAACCCAAGGAGTACGTTCAGCTTTTCAGAAGAGGGGATTTCATCCCATCCATGCCTCTAGTCTAGTAAGGAGCAGACTGTTAAAGCAGTTCTTCCACTGTTCACACCAACAGCCCATGTCCATTCTGCTACCATAGCAAATGTTTTCTGTTTTCTTTTACAGCAGGATCCTACATGTTGACTTAGTCTCAAACTCATAACCTTCAAGGCAATGTATACTGCCACCCTACAGTTTTAGAACTATAGTTCTAAAAGCCTGTCTGTAGCTAAATAAAAGACATTACTTAGACTGAAAAAGCAATTCTCTAGCCTTGTTGTACAACAGGGAATTGAAAGACATCAATTACTGCAATAGCCTCCAGAATTTTTCCCCCAGAATTAACCCTGTGATCAACTAAATACTGACAGCTTTATATGAGCAGCATGCAAAGAGATGTCCTGGGAACAGCAAACCCCTGAATACCTTGTCAGATCCTAGAAGCAATTCAAAGATACTGAGCTGGTTTCTCGTCTCCCTCATGTAGCGTTCCTTTTCAGGACACATGTCTGGGCAAGTGCCAACAACAGTTTTTGCTTTGCCAAGATCAGTCCTTTTTATTCGAGCTAAAAAAAAATTTAAAAAAAAAAAAAAAATAATCAACAAACACTAAGCATTTCTCATTTTTGTTTTCATGACAAGCTATTACCCTGATGTGCCAACACAGCCCTAAGTGTGCCACATGCCTCAGCTGCAGTACGTACATTGGTCAATGGATAGATGTCCAGAAGTATGATGCTAGAGCAACAGTTCTCAAAAAAAGCTAGTGAGACAAGGTCTCTAGATATTCTCACCCTACTCTACTCAGAGCAAGGCTGTACCCATACCTTGGCATGGTCAGAAACACACAAGGATTGGGTTCCCCCACTCTGGAGCCTGTCCCAGAGTTGCACCACTTGTTGTGTTACTGTCATTAATTTGAGTGATTTTAATTATTTGGATTTAAGTAAGGAATGATTTAGACTATATAATCAGTTATATACTGCTACAAAGTTCCTCTTTTAAAGACCTAGGCTGAGGCCACAGACTAGTGATAACCATTAACTAGATTTCTATCCAAAGAATAAGACTTGCAATGAGGTACCGTTGTTAGACTGTCCGGTCAGGATGATTTATTGCCCTACAGACCAGGTACTGTAAAAGTTACATTGTGAAAGGCCCTCAAAGCATGTTAAAATTACAATGTAAGACAAAAATCCTTGGGTCAAGAGTATTGGAGGGTCTTTTCTTTTAGGTCAGTAGTCCATGGTGGTCACAAAAGCAGCCGCCTGATTCATTTCAGGACTCAAGTGCGCATGAAGGGGAAGAAGTGAGAATATGAAAAGGAGTTACAAGAGTTTACATGTGTATGTATGAGAACCTGATTAATATGTATGACTGTATCCTCTATGATCAGTGCGCTACACCAGTTAGGTGTGCGTTGTTGGTGAGATGACTCCCCTGCACACCCAGCCATTAATAAAGGAGTGTCTGCTTATCTACATCCCATCGGTGTCGATAAGTTCTTTTATCCCATTTTGGTGACACTTTGGGGAAGTTTCTCCTACCGTCCCACCTGGATATCAAGAGTATTGCTGAGAAGACTGAAGCCTCTAAAAGATACCCAATTTTTTGTCTCCTAACTAAGCACCAGAAATTCCACATCAAACAGACAAGAAATCTATTTGCTGATATTAAAAACAAGATCTTAAATTAAAAGCAGGGTCAGCCTTGAAATGGCAAGAACAGGATGGAAGTGTTTATGACCCAGCACTGTAAAACAAAAGGCCATTTCTTGAAACAGTTACTGTGTAGTAGTTTGAAATTACAGAAACACAGTTAGGCTTTGGGTAGCCTTCTTCAAAGAGCCTGTAGGGATGAAAATCTCCCCACATAGCCTCGTTCACAGAAGATGAACTGTCTGCTACTCACTTTCCACAAGAAATATGCACATGCAGTAAGTAAAACAGATTTTTGTGTGTTCCACAAGAAATTAATGCATATATGTACAACAGAAGAGTATTTTATAAACTAGTTCATGTTAAATTCTCTCTTTAAAGCAACAGCTTTGCAACAGACACCAAACACTTTTCAGCAGAGATGCAGATGTTACACTCATTAACTTGTGTAATTACCTTGTCGCATGATTTTGTCCCTCTGGTCCAAAAGACGGTATCTTTCTTCAGATGTCTCGGCCACTAATCCTACCAGGTTACTGAGAGATGACAAGGCCTCCGAGCTCTGCCCTTCAGAACTAGAATCAAACAGATCTGCTGCATGCTGCAGTGTGGTTCGAAGACCAGGCTTCTTTGCTGGAGAACTAAAAATAGAAGTTTGGGGGTTTTTATCACTAATACACTAACACATGCCCCAGCCTTCATCAGTTCACTGCTCCTTTAGGACTTCAACATCTCTGTTTAGAAGATTATTTTTTTCACAAGGCAATGTATCAAATAAAGTACGTATCAACATACTAAGGTTTTTATGAGCTAACACTAGCACTGGGAGTTAATCTGGTTAAGTCCTCAGCACTGCCTTAACAACGCAGCCAAGCACTCGACTGTAGTGAAAGCCTCAACCTCTGTACAACAGAAATGGTATTACTGAATCTGTCTGAGAGTGAACAGAACCAGAAGGCTACATTTTTCCATTACTATGGCACAGCAGTTTGCATTTTAAGCCAGGAACTAGTCTGCTGTTTGGTGTGGAAAAACACCTAATGCTTTTAATGCAACAGAGATTATCAAAAGATTTTACAAGGGCCCAGATCCAAACATATTTTTAAGTCAAGGAACATTTGTTCCTTCACATTATTAATTTTATAATCATATAACTGCACATACCAAATTACTTTTGTCAAACTAGTCACACCATTAAGGTACCATAGAAAGATGACAACCTTGCCACGAAACAGGATTCCTGTACAAAGAGCATTCACTTGAAGTGAGACAAGATGATGATCCAAACTTACCAGCTACTCTGAAAAGGGGATTCTCATTCCACAGAGCTGTCATTAACGACAAATGAAGCTACTCACTTCAAAAGCTCATTTAATCATGACCACCAGTGTCCTTACTGCTAGGTCCTAGTTTGGTTCTGCACTCTTTCATTCAATTCCCTTACACCTCACTATTGCAAGTGTTATTTGCTGTTATGAACAAAATATTCAAAAGAAATAGGCAGACCAAAGTAAAAAACCTTCATAAGCCGTTAGACATATCTTTCTGACAAAATGCAAGATCTAATTCAGACAAACCAAAAGGGAAGCACACTCCCTGATAAGAACATGACTATTTGGCACACATCATTTTTCCCCATCCACCCCATTTCCTGCCAGATGGATTCCCAGAGGAGCAGACATACCTTTTACCAGGCATGACACTGCTGGCAGAGGATCTCATTAAAGGCTTCTGAAGAGAGGAATGCTGATAGTTTTGCTCTTCACTGCTTTGCCTTCCTTCATCTTCACCTGCTTTCTTCTCCTTGGGTGAAAATTCTCTTTTTGCTGGACCTGATGTAACATATAAGCGTGAAGCCAGGTATTTGCCTAATAGTTTAAGCAACAACATTTTTTTCCCACAGGGGGTGTGGTGGTGAGCAGTTTGTTTAAAAAAATACTATTAGAAGATAAAACTAAGAGTCACAGTTTTCTATATGTATGCAAAACTTCCAGGACAAATTGCACTAGAAGCTGTACCAAGTAAATCTACCAATTGCTAGTCAGCCTCACTGTTCTATAAAGAATATTTTACTGAAAAACAGTTGTCACTTAGCAATAACTATAATCAGTCAGCAGATTGTCAGTAAATGAAGTCTGATCATCATCCAGATTTAAATTCTCTCAGGTTTGGGATATAATCCACAAGTTGTAACTCCCTACAGGATATGAAATCCATTTCATCTACGTAAACCACAATTCCCAGTGCTCCTTCTGAAGCATTTTAATAATTTATTTCAGAATCCCAAGCTTAGACTGAGGTTGGCATTCCTTCTCAAGAGTTACATCTACACCTCACAGGAAGAGAGAATTTCTTCTGCCAGGAATAAATTTTCAGCCAGTCGGATTTCTTAAATTATCTCAGATTGGTTATTTCAGAATA